>NC_049995.1:10002207-10013935 GCF_000003815.2 Branchiostoma floridae
CTGATGCGGACACGGGCCTAGATGTAGACTGTGTTTACATTTATTTGTTTCTGCGAGTGTATGTGTATGATTGTGTGTGCGATTTGTGTGTGCGGAAAAAGAGAACACGCTATGACCGATATACGTTTTCATGATATTTATTCATAACAACCTTCTACAGTCAATACTACACTCTAAAAGCTATATCATATGGTATACGGTTAACCATGCATACGTTAGTCGTTTAACGCTCGATCAAAGTCTTCAAGGGTTCTCGCTATCTGTCGCATGACAAGCTCAATGTCGACCACGGGAGCATCTATATCAAAATGCCGCTCTATAAACTCTGCTACGGATACATCGTTCAGTTCTAAGTCACTGCTAAACATATCGACTATGCTAGTCATCGGAATATTTCTGCATCTGTGCAAGAGGTAGAACAGGCAGTGCTGCCCACAAGTGGTAGACAGTCTAGCTTGTATCTGGCGCTGGTTACGAATCCACGGAAGGCGCGTATTTCGCCGCAAAAATCTTAATATAGAGCGGGGATACAGACTAGGGCCACGGCCATAAGAATCAAAGAATTCGCCCCGTCCTTCCTCGTCGAAATAGATGGCCAGCCAATGCTGCCCGGGTTTATTGCTTGGGTCAGTATTAACGACGTAAGCGCTCGGATAGACCCGCACACGCCTCGGAAGCCGATCTGAAGCAAAGACTCCGCGGAGGTGAGGTGCCGTGTTCTTGTCGCTCCGTAAGACGGCGTACATCTGTCTCGTGTCCATCTCTAGTTGCTGTAGTCAAAGCTGATGTTTCTCTGCCTGTCAATCTCCAGGAGATTATCGAATTCAGCGAGGACCACCGCCACCACTGTTTGATCTAAAGCCTGTGCAAAATGCAGCTCCAGGCGAAGGTTTCCCTGTCTGATTATGTTAAAATGGTCCCCACCGAGGCCGCAGAGGTCTGGACTTAGGTCGTAACACCACACCGTGAAGCCCTTGTCGTAGTCACTTCTCGCGATCTGGTTCCCGCTGTCTTGCCCTTGCTTGCCTGTCGTTCCAAACAAGTTCATGTAGGATCTGACGAACTGTCCCTCGGCAAAGTTGGGTGTCAGCGCTTTGTGAGGCACCTCCTGCCCATTGACGCAGAGACTGATGTAGTTCAAGTTAAAGTGTTGAAAGTTAAAGGGGTTGGTACCGAACGAACCCTGGAAGGCTGCGTTGTCCACCAGAGCGATCGCCACGCGTTTGGGGACCTGTCCCAGGAACAGATTGTCGCTCGACACTGAATGGTTACCACGGGGAATTGTAAAAGGTTTTAACTGAACTCTCTTAAGGGCATACTTGGCCGTCTGCTTGTTGAGTTGACTTTCGATGGACAGCTGATAGGTGGGTAACAGGTTGACCTTTCTCAGAAAGACGGCAGCCTCCGTGATGACAATTTTGAACTGATCCCCAGGCGACATCAGACAGAATTGATGTTTCGATCGGTGCAGCTTGATTTTAACGTCGACTTTGCTGAGCAAAAAGCGATCTTGATGAAACAGATCGACGTGTAGGGGTCCTATGAGGTCCACTTCGCGACTGTTGCGGGTCATGTTGGCACGCTTCACCAATCCTTCGTTTGCCACTGCGCCCTGATCTGTTGGGTAGGGGTCGACCAAGTGAAGTCGTCCCGGCGTGTCTTGATAGAAAAGTTCGGCTGTCAGCTGCGATTGCTTTGCTTCAGACCCATAGTTTAGCAGCGTCTCCAGGTAAGCACGATATGGGTAGCAATTAGTGGAATCCGTTATGTCCTTGCCGGCGACCGTAACCGTGACTTGCGAGAAGAGCGATTGAAGCCACAGGTTTACCGGGCCTACCTTGGCGTTGTCCGGCAGGTCGTTGCCGTTAGGGAGAACGATCTTAGCTTTCACGTACAATTTCGTCTGGGAAAGGTCCGTAAATTCCTCCCCCGCTCCAGGAATGTCAAATTCTATCGGGGAAGACTCGGCGAGACTGGCCACCGGATGATACTCTACCCATCTACCGTCCGTTATGGTCGTCTGAGTTGGCGGTACTTCAAACAGATCCAATTCTGATTTGGTGCAGGAACACGACAGGGGATGAATGTGGGCCATGACGTTTAGATCGTGACTAGTTGAAGATATCGGGAGAGGTACGTCCGCGCTGTGCACCGACTCTCTTGCGACTGACTGCACGCGGTCTCGTTCCACGTTTTAATGGCTTCTTTCCTCTGCCCGCCCCTCGTCCTTTGTTTTGCCCCACCGGTGCAGGCGGTGCACGCACCCTGGCTCTTTTCTGCCCAGACATCAGACGTTGTCCAAACTCGCCGGCTCTCCGTTTGGCAGCGCGTTTGACCCCTTGACCATTTAAGACATCATGAGCTAAATCCATACCGCTCCTTAGAGCCTGTCTTCCCACATTTTGGGCCCCTCGTTTCAGTAGAGGTACGGCGGATCTGAGCAAACCGCGAAAAATCCCTCCCAACCCGTAACCACGCTGCATAGAGCG
Source organism: Branchiostoma floridae (assembly GCF_000003815.2). Classification (NCBI taxonomy): domain Eukaryota; kingdom Metazoa; phylum Chordata; class Leptocardii; order Amphioxiformes; family Branchiostomatidae; genus Branchiostoma; species Branchiostoma floridae. Next base: position 10,004,697 of record NC_049995.1, read on the forward strand.
TCCGTAATACACCGGCAACTGTCCTCCTCGCTGTCCCGTCATATCTAGGAAAAGTAGGAAGACCGCCTCTGTCTGAAGTGAAGTGTTACGATCACTCGCCCTTGCACAAATGGCACGGGTTCGCCGAGGTCGTTCCATATATCGATTTCAATCGTCTCGAATCGTTTCCTGGCCAGGGGTATGTAGTGCGGCGTGAGGATAGGGTGATCGACGATGTCCCCGTCTTGTCCCTCGATTTTGACGATTCTCAGGAGAGGGACCTTCTGTCCGCCCACCGGACGATGCTGCACGACATCCCCGTACACGTATAGGGAGTGAAAGCCCAGGTTAGGGTCGGCTGGACGTGGTGCCTGTACCCAGCTACCGTATATGGCGCCTTTTACTCCCCATCCCAGTTTTTCGGCCAATGGCCCCGTCAGATAAGTCTTCGTTGTCGTCGAATTTTGCGCCATGGGAGGCAGGACCATGGTCACTCTTTTCGTGATGCTGTCATAAGCAAACATGTCGTGTTGCTTGAAGAGGCTAGGGTAACGTATGGAGGCGGCTTCGTTCAGGCTTTTCAAGAGATGTAAAACGTCCTTGTAGTGCCCAGCGGAGATTTTGACGATCTCGTATTCCCGACCACTCCCTTCATCTTTTTCGTCCACCATGTAATACACCAAGGTGTTTTCGCCTTCCCGAACGTTCAGCCAGCTGTGAGGATATTGTATCTCGACGAGACCCACCTCCCACTCTCCCGACAGTTCTACGGGCTGAGCCAGTTTGGTCCGATAATTCGTGACCGTGTTTTCTTGAAAGACGTCCATACTTCCGTCGCTGGGGAGAGTGACGTAAAACGAATTGGCCATGGCGAGGTACGTCTGAGCAATGCCCGATGTGCGGGCGTGCATCGGTATTTATCATATGGGGACCATGTCCTCTTCTCTCACCCAGCTATTAAACTTGGCCGGATATCCTTTCCATTTCACAAAAAACTCCTTCTTTTTGCCTCGCCTTCGCGTGTCCAGGATGTCCTCTACTTGATAGACGTCGTCGTCTTTTTTCGTAACTTTCTGCAACTCTTTTTCGTAAAACGTCCCTCTCAAAACTTCTCCGTCGTAATCTTTCACGCGATAAACGGGAGGACGGCGGGCAATTTGTTCAGAGACGACGAAGATCTCTGTGGTCCAATTGGGCGTATAGCCCTTTTCCAGGCGCAGTTTAGATTTGCTGATTCGAACCGAATCTCCGACTCGAAATTTAAACGACGGCGGTTGTTTTCTCCCTTTCCGGGGTTTCGAGATGTCATCTTCTCCGTACAGGGTATGCCACACGAGCCCCTCGTTCTTCTCGTTCACTTCGATGGGAGCCATTTTGATGCTGCGGTGGTAGGAGCGGTTGTAGGACCACACCAGGTCGCTCAGGACGTCGATGTATCGGTGCGTGTTCTTTGCGGTGAAATATTTCCACATTCTCGTCTTCAGCGTACGATTGAACCTTTCCACCACACTGGCTTTGGTTTCCACACTAAACGTCGTGAAGAATTTGATCCCTTCCTTCTTCAATAGAGACTGGACGTGTCGATTGAGAAACTCCGTACCTTGATCAGTTTGCAGGCACCTGGGCTTTTGCTCGTCCTTGGCTAGGATGGTTTGAAAGGCTTTCGCTAAGGTGGGGCCCGTCTTGTCTTTGATGGGAACGACCCACGCGTATTTAGAAAATACGTCTATGCAGGTCAGGAGATAGCGATACCCGTCATTCTGCCGAGAGAGGGATGACATATCGGCGAGATCAGCCTGCCACTGGTCGTGTATTCCTCCGGTTATCACACGATTCCTTTGAAAACGTCGTCTGATGGGTTTGTGTAAGGTGTGGGTGTCTTGAGAACGCAACCACGCTTCTACTTGTTTTCGGGTGACTCCGTACTTGTCTCGCACGGCTCGATGGAGCCGTCCCACTCCACCGTACCCTGCAGGATGTCTGGGGTCGTAGTAAACCCTGTGGAGGACGTCGTGCCATTCCTCGGCAGTATTGGTGGGGTAGGGCTTGCTTCCCCCTCCCGCCTTCCTTCTCCTCCTCCTTTCGGGATTCTTGGAAACCATCCCAAACCACGAAAGAACATAAATATTCGGCCTCCCATACACATGCACGCGCAATGAACGCGGTCCACTATCTCACAAAAGAGCTCGCCCAAGAACGCGATGTCGGGAAGACAACCCATGCGTGTTGTTTGTGCCTCTCCAACTCTGAGACTGACTGTTTAGTAAGAACGCTAGCCCTTTTATGCAGATGCACCTCTTTTATGCACATGCGCCTCTCTCTCACTCACACACGCTTATTGAACGAACCTACAATAGCAATAAAATGACACACACACACACTGCAATAAGATCTTTGCCCATGTATGTACCACAGGAAGTTTATTTTCATGACAAATCAATGGTTCGCTATTTTTTCAGGACTTTGCTGGTCAGCGATTTCTGCCCGAGGACGGTTTTCAGGACGGCATCGATCTTGTCTGCCTGTTCCTCCAGGGCATCCCACTGCCGCGTTGATAGGTTGAGCCCTTTCTTGCTCGGGAGGAGTTTGTCTTGATCCGCTTTCGGTCTGAAAAACTCTCGTAGACTCACGACCGCTTCCCCTCTGAACAGCTCCACGACGGCATATCGTTGGTTTCCCAAGTCGAATCGGCTGGGTAGGAACGTGCTCCCGTTGTAATTGTGGGATATGTGCATGGTTGAAAATCCGCAAGCCAGAAGAACTGACGACACGCTGCTCATGTTGCGTTTGAGAGCGAGCCATTGCTCTGGGGCTAGAGCCAGCCCTTGTTTACCGGGCTTCCACACGTCTTTCTCGGGACAAGGTCGATAGAACCTCCGCACATTCACTAGCGGCATCCCCTTGAAACAGCCGACTGTAACAAAGACGTCTTCGCCAATAGAGAACCTGGCTTCAACTCCGTCGTTGATAACCTCCGATGTCGGGGGTCGTTTAACGGTCGGTGCTGGCTTGGTCGCGGGCCAAGTGTCTGGTACGTCTCCAGTTGGCGGCGTCCGGGCTCCGCCGTGACGGGGTGATGTCTGCGTCGCTGCGTCCGCCTGTGGAGGTTTAGAGAGCCCGGCGTACGCGGGTAGTGTCCTCCAATATTGGAGATCTTTCGGATAAATCACTGAGTCGTCCATGGCTCGTCAGGTTCTTGGTCGTCAGCGAGGCGGTGGAGATCCGTAGGTGCGCTAGATCGCGGCGGGTCTGCCTTTATGAGGACCTCTTGCCCTGCCCCAACCAATTAGCGTGCAGCTCATCATCTCATGCAATTATGTAAATCAACCTTGCACCGAGCGCTGGCCAACCAGCGTACCGTACGGGGGCGTGTGTTAACATGCTCGGGCGTGTTCAGTGCAAAATTTACGTCACGATGATGCAAACGTGTGCAGTGAGAAGCCAACAGAGACACTGTACAACCGACGGGTACTTGTCGTGCCGCCGACGGTCAAGCCATCCGTCCCATCCACGTTGGTGTAACAACCAGTTTCCCGCATAGTTGCAAATCAACGTTGCTAACTCGATGGCGTCGGTACTACCTTCATACCGTTCGTGCGAGTTGACACATACGTCCACGGCGAAAGACATTGCGGTAACGAGTCGACCCCAGTGTAATCGTCGCTCTTGCAGTACTTTTTCGAGCACCCTTTTCAGCCCATCCCTCGCGTTGGGTAAGTTGTCCATGAAGCTGTCGATTATCTTTTCATATTCCTGGTCCGCCGAGATCATATCCACCCACTGTATCACTTTTACGTACGCCACCGAACTGGAGTGTCTGTATTCAGGAAACAAGCCTGGGGCTTTGTGATATAGTAACTGACGAAAGACGTCTGTTGTTTGTGCTTTCAGCGCATCCATGAAAGACTGATCTCAGTAGAGACTTCACCAGGCCAAATAAGGGTATGTCATTCACGATTGGGGAGGGGGAGGTTCATTTGTGGCGGGGGGGTGTGTATCAAAAGGGCACATCATATCTGACCTCTGACCCACGCCTGAATACATTATATCTGACCTCTGACCTGCGCCTGAATACATAATATGTGACTTCTGACCTCTGACCCGCCCTGACAAAATAATATCTGACCTCTGACCTGCTCCACTAGGCAGGCGATGACCTTTGACCTGCGCCTGCTTGCGCCTGAATAATAATAGTCAGCGTACACCTACTATACTACTGACGTATATATGCGTATTTTTTTATGATAAAGGCATAGAAAGCGATCTGTGAATTGATCAACTTATGTTAATAGTATGTGGACTTTATTTATCGTAATATCATTGATTTGCTATATCTCCTGACTTCTTTATTGCGCTGAGATGCACAACCTATGATTTACAGCTGATTAAAATACTGAGATCACTACTGATGGTCTGTACGTTGAAACTCAGAGTAGCTCTCTTACTTTGTTATCATCTACTCAACAATTAGCCATCAAACATCTCCCGAAGAATTTTGACTGGCGCAACATCGATGGACAAGATTATGTCTCGGCTGTCAAAGACCAGGGCAACGTATGCGGCAGCTGCTACGCACAGGCAACGGCAATCGCGTTGGAGTCCCGCCTCAGGATCATGACCAACAACACTCTCATGGTTAGTGCAATCACGTGTTGTTCACGTGTATCATCACGTGATGGTCACGTGTGTCATTCCATTGTGATTGTGTGTATCATCACGTGATTGCCACCTTTATCATCAGCTGATGGTTATGTCTGCCATCACGTGACTATCACGTGATAGTCACGTGTATGATAATTTTTATTCTGTGTGAATGGCGCCGGTATTTTCTGATGAAGATAGACCATAACCATTTTGTGACTACACCACATAATGTCCACTAAATTATTGAATATCGTTCTCAGACCACAATGTCACCTCAGGACGTAGTGAGCTGTAGCGACTACTCGCAAGGCTGCAAAGGGGGTTTTCCGTACCTCACATCCAAATACGCCCAAGACTTCGGCATGGTCGAGGAGCGGTGTAACCCCTACCACGGACACGACACAGCCTGCAGGCCGTATCCGGCTGACTGTAGGAGATACTACGTTGCAGACTACCAATACATCGGTAAAGCCACCATCTCTTTTCTAATAGGTTCCTAGTATGATAAAGGCAGTCCAGCTATATAACAGAACTGTGCCTACTGTACTGTCTGTCTTTGCCTTTCGTTTGAGTTCAACAAACAAGATGGTTAAAGGTCGCCTATGTTATATGTTGAAGTTATTGCCCCAAACATGTTTCACGTTAGATAAACACTTTGAATTATCAATTCATCGATAGAGTAACAGCGCCATAATGTTAACATATGATTATCGTGCTGGTTTTTTGTCTTGTTAATAGGTTTGTAACAATCATAAATTGAAAAAAAACAGTTGTGGAGATTTTTTTCTTCCTATTTGCAGGAGGCTATTATGGTGCGTGTAACGAAGGACTGATGATGTTGGACCTGGTAAAGAATGGACCAATCCCCGTCAGTTTCCAGGTGTATGACGACTTCCGGCAGTACCATAATGGAATATACCACCACACAGGTTAGGTCACAATGTCATAAATATGTTTCCATTAGGATTTGCTACAACAACAAAGCAAGTCCAGGACAAAAGATACAGAAATAGGAACTCAGCGCCAAGAAAACCGCCGGAGGGAGCAAAGTTAACCTTGCCGGATTGACCCCAATCTTCCCTACATCTATAACATTAACGTATCAAATATCATCACAATCTATCCAGTGGTTCTTGAGTATTACTGCTAACCACGAATAAGTGCACACACACACATACACACAAGCACACACACACACACACATACATACACATACACACACACATACACACACACACATACACACACGTATAGACACACACACGTATAGACACGCACACACACACACACACGCGTATACACACATTCACACACACACACATACACACACACATACATACACACACGCACACACAAACATACATACACACACACACATACGCACGCACACACACACACACACATATATATATATATATATATATATATATATATACGCACGCACACACACATACACACGCACACACACACGTACACACACGCACACACATATACACGCAAACATTCATATGCAAACACTCACAAACTACAATAGATGGAACCCAGAACCATTTTTATTGAGATAAAATATCTTAATGCACTTCAAACAATTTTTTTCCAATTTACAGGCTTGAAAGACGGCTGGAACCCATGGAAAGTCACCGACCACGTGGTCACCATAGTCGGCTACGGAATCGACCCAAGTTCGGACGAGAAGTACTGGATAGCCCAGAACACGTGGGGTACGGACTGGGGTGAGCTGGGATACTTCAAAATCCGCAGGGGAACCAACGAGGTCAACATTGAGTCCATCGCAGTGACCATGACTCCCATTGTGCCTAATCCGTAAACATTTTACCTAGTTTAAACTGTGCATGTGACGTGGCAATGTCGGTGGTTTGCTACTTTTTGATTGACAAATAACGTTTACCTGTACATGTTAGCGTTTAAATATATTGTATCTCTTGCTTGGCAAGCTGCCAATTGCTAGCATGCTATTGATCACTTCCCTTTTCATCAAACCGATTGGTAACAAGCTACACCCAACGACCTGTTCGGGTGTAGCCGGCCATCATATGAGTAATGCAGCCTAGCTACAACATTGGATCCGAGCCAAACCACTGACTTGGAATTGTCCAAGTATGACTCATTGTGCCATTTTTGCCTTACGTTCTGTCAGGTAGCAATTCTCCGGGGGCACAACAAGACAAATTTACGAAAGAAGACGTCAATTGGTTACAGCAACACCACATATTTTACGGAGGTAAAAAGTAGAGTAAAGTAGAGCACTAGTATTTATCGGTTATTTCCTCTGAAATCTAAATAAATACGCGTTCTTCATACTATGCAGTAGACTCACTCATTTTTGCGAAAACATTTCTAGGTTAACATTACCAGGACTGCATTTCATCGCCTGCAACAACAATAGAATTGAGCCAGATCTTAGCAATAGTGTTTCTTTGGGTTACAACTACAAAAGTTAATAGCTAAAAAGTACTTCATTCGGTCAATTTTTCGCTTTTCCAACGAGTCTTCCAGAACCATATACATGTATGCTGCTGAAGTCTGATACTAAATTATATTGTCTGTGACAGCTGGTTGAATGTGTAAAAAATACATTCAATTTGTACAAAATTGTGATTTTAGACATTTGTATGGCATTTTCTTCAACCTTACAGAGAACAGAATACAAGCAAAGTTGGTGGAAAATCTAATATGTAATTGAACTTTGTCCCAGTTGCAGCGGAGATTCAGAGATATGGATTGAGCATAACAAGTTGACTGCGCACTACCAAAGACAAGTGCGGTACTTTTCTATGACTATTTTTGGCGATGGAAGATCAAACAGCTCTGGTGGAGCCACTGCATAAGATCTCCCGCATCCGGAGTTTTTACTCTGGCCGCCTGTTTGTCTGGGTTTTCAAGCTTTAGCAAGGCGAGTAAAATTTGTCTTATACGTCAGATTTCTCTCCCTTGTTCCTACCCTGGTGATGCAACTACTTTGGAAGTTCAGCGTGACGAAAGTTTGAGAACGTTAGATTTCAAAAATTAACCGTTAGATTTGAATTTTAACGGACGTTCGATAGCCGTAACGTTGGAAAGGTTCGCCATGACAGCGGTGCTGATGCTCGTGATGTTGTCCGGCCTACCGATGTCCTGGGCCGACACACCGGCCAACTGTTCCTGGGCTCAAGTCGCCGGACTCTGGGAGTTTCACGTCGGAGCGGTGAGTACACGTTGACTTACGTTAACCACTGTTTATGGTGTAAAAGAGTGAAGTTCAAAGAAACTAGAACTATGATAAAAACATGTTTGGCATCTACAGTCTAGTATCAGACGGTGTGTTAATTTGACGGCGATAGTTGCTGAGCACAATGACTTGCTTAATTGTTTTCCTTCTTTTCTTTAGTTAAAAGTTAATTGCAAGTTCGTGCTAATTGCAAATACGTGATTGAAACATAGAAGGCACACATGTGACAATGAACAATGATAAATATCATTTTGAAAAAGGCTACTCGAATCCGAAGTGTTGACTTTTCTTGTAATGAATCTACATGTATGAATATACGAAAGCTATGTTGGGTCAACAACCGCTAACTGTGTCACACAAAGGATGCAGTCAGTGTGGGTCTTTCCTGCCATGTTGGTCATCCTTCCACAACTTTAAAGATGCTTCTTTTAGTGATGATAATAAATCGACCCAGATCAAAGTTTATTCTAGTAACGCATGGCTTCTGAGGATTACATGTGTTGACAGCAAATAAAACCCACATAAATAAAGGAACATTTAAGACTGGCAATGTGACAAGATGTACGTGGCTATTGGTAAATTGAAGTTGAGCCATTGCCAATCTCGGCCTACAAAAGACATATGTCATGTAGGGTAGAACATCTGAAAGTTCTGTGTACCATCCAATGTTTATCATGTCTACATACAAGTGCTAACAAAACGCTACCTTCTTGGCGAGGGTAATGGATAATTAGTACGTTCAGGGTTCCTAGTACGCATGCGCAACGACATGCATTGTGGGTGATATGCCAAAGGTGAATGCCCCTGACTTGTAGAAAGTTATATTTGGTACATTGTTTTTGTCTCAGGGCCTTCATCTTTGGTATATTACCCATAATTTCTGTCACTGCACATGCGTACTCATAACCGTGAACGTACGTATACCGTATACGTACCGATTCCGCAGGGTGGAAACGACAACCGGTTGAAGTGCAGTGGCTTCTCGCCTGTGGAGATGTTTCAGTTGAACCTTCAGTTCCCGGATGTTGTGTGGGACCAGGACGGCAACAAGGGCTTCTGGACCATGATCTACAACCAGGGCTTCGAGGTGGTCATCAACCAGAGGAAATACTTCGCCTTCTCAACGTAAGAGATATGGTCAAACCTGGGGTCAAACCGGTTTTTCTTGTTGAAAAAAAAAACTCAAAGAAAGAAGAATAAAATACGCCAAAAATAGTTACTCAAGCAACTGGATATGGTTTTGAAACAGTCAGACGTTTCGGAAAGAATCCACTTTCCTTCGTCAGTGACACTGAAGTGATCTGCAAGAAACAGGTCTTTTATACTCTAACTATGAATGAAGACAATTTCAGATGTCCTATAGGAAACGTTGTAAGACAATTCATAC
>NC_049995.1:10014035-10046809 GCF_000003815.2 Branchiostoma floridae
AGTTGCTTGGAGTAAACTATTTTTGGCGTATCTTATTACCTGGATGTCTAACCTACATCGACGTAAAGAAGAATAAAAATTTTTGCTTTTAGATCATCACACTTCAAAACTGCAAGAAAATCTGAGATATTGAGTCTGTTTCTATAAAATTGTTTCATTATTTACAGTTTCATACAAGATGGCAGCGTCGTCACGAGCTACTGCAACACGACGTTCGCAGGATGGTCACATGACCTCCTGGGACGAGACTGGGCCTGTTACTATGGCATCCGACTGAAACCTGGTGTCCCGGATGAAGCACCAGTCACAACTCGCTTGCTACAAAAGATCGAGGAAAAGAGGACTCAAATGAATGATACGAACTTCGTAAAAGGTTGTACAATTAAAAATGTTGATAATATGTTGCCTTTAGCATTGTATCAATTCTGAGTAATTCATTTTCGTTTTGTTGTACGTAACTTTTCTGTATCATCGCATCTTCAGTCAGTTTGGTAGCATGCTAACCCTTCTGTCGTATTGAGGTCACTTTAGAGGTCAAGCCATGAAGGTTTTCAAATTATCTTCAATGCTAGAACCAGATAGCTCTTAAAGACCTATATAGCATGCATTCAAATGTATTCACGATGTTCAAACTTCTATTTTTTCACCAGCAATAAATAGTGCACAAAGGTCATGGAAGGCGGTGACCTACCCAGAACACATTGGGATGCGGCTATCCAACATGGCGTCCATGTCAGGTGGCCATGTCTCCGCGCTGAGCTACCCCTTACCAGTAGAGATGGACGAGAAAACTAGAATAGGTGAGACAACATTATCTATTGATTTATTAGCTCTTGTTTATTGAAAAAAATTAGCTATGATTTAAACATGCATCTGTGATTATGCAGGCATGACTTGTTTGTGTCGAAGTTTTTTCTTAATTCTAATTTTCATCTTTTTTTAATGATTTAATTACAGCTATAAGTCACTTGCCATCGGAGTTCGATTGGCGCAACGTCAACGGTCAGAATTTTGTCCCTGACGTCAGGGAGCAAGGCGACAGTTGTGGCAGCTGCTACGCACAGGTCACGGCCGCCGTGTTGGAATCACGTCTTCGAATCATGACCAACAATACTCTCAAGGTCAGTGCAATCACGTGATCGTCACATGATTAACCACGTGATCGTCGCATGATTAACTAAGGCACGTGCAACGATAACTGCAGTCCAATATTTGGCCCCATCTAATAAGACTAATTGATAAAGCACAGTTTGAAAGAGATGAAAACAACTGCAATCAAAACTGCAAAACTGTAGCCTAGAGGCTGAAGTGCAGACTTCTAGTAACGTACAATAAGCTACCTTCCATGTTTGGGTTGTTGTTTGAAACCAACAAGTAACTTTAAAAGTTAAAAAAAAGAGAAAAGAAGAACAGCTAAAAATATTCACTCACGTGATCTTCTCGTCACAATTTGAATCATGAGAGTGCCATTTTAGGATGCAAGCACAACAAAAAGGACTGTCCGCCATATTGGTGTCCTGTCATATTGGTGTTCCATTCAATTCAGTGCACCTCTCAGTTTGACTCAAGCGCAAATTACATGTCAATAGGGACACCAACAAGGCAGTAGAAGCACCTTTGACCTATCACATTCCTTTTCTCGTTCCCAGACCAGCATGTCGCCCCAGGATGTGGTGAGCTGTAGCGAGTACTCGCAGGGCTGCCTTGGGGGTTTTCCGTATCTGACTGCCAAGTACGCCCAAGATTTTGGCATGGTCGAAGAACGGTGTGACCCCTACCACGGATACCCAACTCCCTGCAAACAGTATCCTTCTGACTGTAGGAGATACTACGCCGAAGATTACCACTATATCGGTAAGGCTGTTTATGTCATACCTGGGCCGCGAAAACGTTCGATACAGGTGTTCCGGACCGTGTGATATCTTTCTGTAACACACAGGCTTCCAAGTTGTATCACACGGGCTTCCTTCAAGTAAATCAACCTATTTCAAACATGCCGAGTGCGGCACGGTTGAAAATTCGAATACCGGATTCGGACGTTAGGATTGCTGTTGTTACAATTGTTTGTTCGAGGACACAACATTTTCGCGACTTCTAGTGCATTTCATATCAAAACATGTGTTTTCTCAGGTGGGTATGGCATAGATAAAATACAACAAGGTGTATTCCGCATCACCCTCGGTCCCAGCCCTCCCGCGAATCGGATCACCCTCCGGCCTTCGGCGGTCGGGCGATCCTACCCGCGGTCGGGCTTGTACCTCGGGTGATACGGAATAAACTATTCTATATTTATACCATGCCCAACACAAATACCATTATTTTGTTATTTGAATCCGATCTATGCGTTAATTAGTAGTTTATGCAGTATTAGCAAGCATTAAAAACGTTATTAACGAAGGGAGAGATTTGACTGAAGGGTATTTTCATTTACAGGAGGGTATTACGGCGCTTGTAACGAAGGTCTGATGATGTTGGAGCTGGTCAATAAAGGACCAATCACAGCCGCCCTTCAGGTGTATGATGACTTCCGGTATTTCAAGTCAGGGATATACCACCACACAGGTAACTGCTTGTAATAGATAGAGTTTCGTATATAGACTTTAAAAGGTTATCTATCATAATTAGTATGTTTGAACAATTGACTGTAGATTAGTAAGTCAACCCTTTCTGTGAAATCTTTGTGGTGATTATTTTTGACAACAGAGATGTTGGAAAAACAGAGGGTTTGAGAGAATCACTTCATGTCCACATTTTTTGCAAATATTAAAGTATAAACGACAGCAAGCTCTACTAAACCGATTGTATCAGAATATTGCATTATACTATAGAGCTTGTAACTTTGAGCCTTCACACAATAATCCAATTGCATACATTTTCGATCATGCGCATTGGTTTTTCTGGGATATTTGACCGCACACATCGGACATGCGTCTATTCTCCAAACAGCGGTTGGGTCGCGGAAATAGTAGTGGTCGGGATTTTTACCGTAGAAGTCGTGATTTTTTACCGTGGTTATTACTTACTTAATTACTACAATCTCAGCGATTCAACATCTGCTTGGAGAATAACATGCTTCCACGTTTTGGAAATACTTCGGTCAAAGTTGAACGAAAGTTGATACCACCTGCCGTCCTATTTCTGGCATGATCTGATGCGTCCAACAACCAGATGGAGAAGAAGTTTAGTATATATGATATATTCTGTCTTAAATATGACCGTTCTGTCACTTCAATACATTCAGGTCTCCAGAATGGCTGGAATCCTTGGCAGTTCACCGATCACGTGACCACGTTCATAGGATATGGCGCTGACGCAACTTCCGGTGAGAAGTACTGGATCGGACAGAACACGTGGGGTACGGACTGGGGCGAGCTGGGATACTTCAAAATCCGCCGGGGAACCAACGAGGTCAACATCGAGTCCATTGGGGTGGCTATGACACCTATAGTGCCGAACCCATAGCACTCTTGATTATGTTTCCCTTCATAAAAAGAAAACATATTGTTTTACCCCTTTTCTTCCTCTTCTTATTTCGTCAAAATAAGGTCAAAGACCTGGACCAGGTGGCTGTCACCCTAGTTACTGGTCTAGCAGCAGACACCCTGTGGCGTTCAGTTACATTATGTAGCAAGTGGTAGGGCAGAGTTCGAGGGGCAGATAGTCACCATGGATATGCATGTGCTGGAGTAAGGATAAACTGAGAAGTAGTAGTTTGCTAGGCTAGACCATGTTAGGTTGAAATTATTTGATTGCAAATGTTACAACCTTTGCAAATTTGTAGTTGACACTTGTTTTAATGTTATCTCTTCTCATCTATAAAAGTTTAATTAGATGTCACGCTATTGAAGTAGCTGTTGGGACGAATGTTTTACAAATACTTAGATATCTGAGTAAGCTTTCAAAATCTGATTAACTTCAAACTAAGTTTGTTCTGCAGATATTATGTCTGAAATACGAATCTACTAGTCGACAATGGCATTGGATGTCTATGTTTTATTCGATACGAAATAGAGCCTAATTCGATTAACAGATTTTCTCACCAACTATTCCATGCCTAGATACAAGGACCGCCTGATGTCATTGAATTGTGAGTTTGTTTGAGTCAAGGTCAACCATACGTGAGTATATCATAAATCAATGAACATTTAGCCTTCAAAAAGTGATTAGTCAATGATTGAAATTCAAAACCAAATACGTAATAATAAACGGGATATAAGAAAACAGCAACGTTGTCGGGTTTAATGTAATTTTTTGGGCAATTTGGTTAAATAAAGAGCACCCCCCTGACGAATTCTAAGATGGACCAGCCCAGATGACGTCGCTTAGCAACCCGACCCGTGGAAACAGACGCACCTGTTGGGGAGGATTCCCGCAGCATAGCAACGGTGCATAGCAACGGTGCAGACGACAGGAGGAGGATCACACAGATCAGTACTAAAGGGATTGCGTCAAGGCAGTCAGTTTGCGCGCAAGCTTGAAGCGGACCGGGCATCTTTACCTGGTGTCCTCCTGAAAGCTGCGTGATTTTAACAATCGGCCTTTGTTTGCAGATCGCGAAACTCAGTCCATACTTTTTTTCCTTGATTCGGCGACTTTCGAGATGTCAACGAATTTGGCTGAATTTTGTTGACATTGAAAAGGCCACTGGACGTTATATTGATGAAATAGTGTACGTTCACTTCGCGTGCGTTACAATACAGACCGAAACCATCTTCAGACAGTGCTTGGGGCTATCTATCTTTCTGTGACTTTACAACCGAAATGGCGCTTCAACATGGATTGCTGGTGAGTGTACTAAGTTGAGTGTACTATAGTTTATGTCGTCTCACTTCCATGTGGCGTAAAGGGCGACGCAAATCTCCATTCATACAGCTCTTAGGCCACACAACGTTGTGCCATCACTACAGCATTATAGTGCAAGTTGTAGGTACGTGTAAATTATGCTTTATGCGTGTCATCTTGATTTAGTTGTGCTCAGTCGACTCATGAGAACGAGAAGGTTTATTTTTAGTTGGGACTGAAATGATTTTTGGTACCTTGGGGGATACAAGGGCTTAAAGCGCACACGGAAAAATGTGTTTTGAAAGCCGTAAGCTCATCCCGTGTCGTTTGTTAAAGAGACCATAGGTCTTGTTACATGACACACGTTGTCACGAGTCAGCTAATCTACAAAATCCCGAATAATCCAAGCTCAGTCTTACGCTTTCAAGCTGCGTTAAATGTGTTTTTGTAATGCTTATGGTATTTAATCGAACACTGCATGCATGTATTACTGCCAGCATCTATAAGTAAAAAAGATATTTTAAACCTTTCGTGTCAACCCCATATTTTCATATTTTTTCCAAACAAAATTTAAAGACGTTGAATGGGGACATGTTTTCGACAAAGAAAGTGAGTTGCCCGGAAAAATGCACTAGTGTATGTACAGATCTCCTTGAAATGCTAAAGCAACGGTCTTCCTGCTGATATTTTGTTTATATTGTTTTTGTTTCATTGTTTCGCAATTTGTTGCCTTTAGGCGTAACATACCAGTTTTAAACAGTACCTAAAGTGTAAGACCGGACTGTCATGCTTGATCGACGCACTCACACTCGGACGTATCGTAACTCTTTTCGATAAGTGAGGTTGTATCTTAAACATGCTTAAGATGTGACTCTCCTCAAAGACGGCACTTCCAACTGTACGTCCTTTTCGAGGGACATCCCAAACCAAAGCTAGGTATACTGCGTTGAGTAAGGAAATACCTGTAAAGTGCCATTTCCAATGACACCATTTTGCCCTGCTTTGAATTCGAACCATGAACCTTTACATTCTGATTTAAAACTCCTAAAGACAAGACCACTTTGCCAGCCCTTTATTCCAGTGTTGTTGTTGTTGTTGTGTTGTTTGGACCACCCGTATTATTGAACTTATCCTTGAAACTTGGCCTTTGCCCTTGTAGCTAACTCTGTCATAATTACACCAAAGTAGATTACGTCGTAACTAAACAACTTTTGTCAGAACCAAACAAGCGTTACAATCTTATATCCGCTGAGACCCATTCATAGTCTCTCAGCCATACAAAGGAAAGATATAATTATACCTGTACTAGCGGCTTCCGTTAATTTGAACCATCTGTGTTTATATGTCGTATATGTTTCTGTTGTTTAACAAACACTGACTTCTGTTTCTTTCATTCGTTGCCATTTGAAATGGTCGGCCGTTGTCCATCAATCGCTTTCTTGTCGATGACGAGAACAGTATTTCAATTAAAATCTAGCAAAATCTTGTACAACCTGGAGTCACAAATCTACACCATTCACTCTTAGTCTAGAGCTGTGTACTATTAAAAAACATAGCCATAACATGTCCACAATTAGAGATATTAAATCCGTATCTTCCGCTGCAGTACCGTACCAAGCCGTTAGGTGGCCCCAAATCTAGTGAATTTCAGATCTTATGGAGCCCTACCCACATACCGAATACCAATGCAATCAATCCAGGCATTCTCGAGTTATACTACTACTACTACTACTACTACAACTACTACTACTACAACTACTACTACTACTACTGCTACTACTACGTATATTACTACACACATACAAACAAACATACACACACACACACACACACACACACACACACACACACACACACACACACACACATACACGCTGCACCTACTACCGAAAGCATAACCTTCTTGGCGAGGGGAATGACAATTATACTTGAAAATGGAAGGTGCACAGCATGAGGTCAAATAAGGGTCAAAATGCATTCTGTGAGATGACATCGACCGTTCCAAATGGGAACGGCCGTCACTAAGTGGAAATGTGTCTTTCCGCGCTGTTTTATGCAAACCACTTTCTCCACGACAACATTCCCTCACTCTTTCGCCACGTGAAATGACCGATTGAAGTGTGGCTTCCAAGTACCACTGAAAGCAAAATAATCAATAATTCAAAAGTGCATGCTCTAGAAACTTTCAAAGGGGCGACAGCATTGTATGAATGGTGGATACAGTCAACAACTGTTTTGAAGAGCTAGAATTAATACCGTAATATTGCTACTTAAGACTTTTCTAAAACTCATTGTACAGCACTTCAATTGGCTATTACCGACAATTTCCCGCTATTGGTACTTTACAATATACTTTACCAGTCAAATGTACGGAAAAGTGCTGGTTCGTTTTTGGGAAAACAAAAAGAAATGCACTTTAGACTGGATGGATACTCTAGCATTGGTTTAGTTCCAATATTCCGTACCTCCGTATACCGCCGGATTATGCAGCTAAGATTATGTCTACATTTGACTATTGAAGAGAAGGACCTGTTTGTATTCTTTGCACCACTTGTAACTGTCCTAAAAGCGCGGCGAAGGACTGACATGGTCTTAAGTTGTGTTTACGTAGCTGGTTGTGGATGGCCCTGCGGTGTTTTCTAGTGGTCAGTAATGACTTTTCATGGCGTCTTTGATGTAAACAACAAAACGGAAGTTCACTACTTGTATTTTACGTCGATGTGTACGGGCGTGTGTTTTGTGCTTTGTTGTTTGTGGCTTTTTTACCAAAGGTAGGTTTTCCACTTTTGTTTTGCATTATGTCGTGTGTGATCCTTAACTGTAACATGGCCCAACAGGAGTGTAACTATGGCAAAGTCACAGGGTGTTTCACTGTACTTATTCGTATACGTGTGTCCAAGTGTATAGCCTAGAAAATGGCCGCCGCTATTTTTGCCCAATTTTAATAACTATTCTTAAGTAAAGACCTATAGGCTTTTTGTTCTCCCACAATGAAACGGTGAGAATTTTGCCGTTGTCTTTAGCTTACGGTCAAGAAGAAGACATGTTGGACGTGTTATTTCAAAAATCACGTAGCTTTTGGGTTGTTGTATAGGGTAGGGTAGTATTTTGTTTACGTTCCCATGGCAACATTGTTTTAACACTCGGCCATATTGAACTATCATCAGAACCGTAGTTACGTTCGTTCGATCATTGACCAAGTGCTTGCACCGCTATTTTCTGTCTCGGAAACGGTAGTTGCATTTTGATTATCGTCACTGTTTTACGATTATTAGCACGTTGTCACTTTAAGTGTATTATTAGCACGCTATATATATCTACAATGTGTTCATTCAAAATTGTTTCTTGGCGTGAGTTGGGGTCAGGGTTTGAGTTATTCCGACTCGAGATTCAATATGCTTTTATTTCTTCTCTATACTGTCATGCATTTAGTAAATATTGCTTTAAATGCGTTTTGCTTCTTGACTGACCACCACCCCCCCCCCCTTAAACGCTCCGATATGGTATCGACCGGTCAGCGATATGGCGACGGTTTACTAGACGGAAATTAGCTACGTCGCCCCTAGTGGAACACTATCGTCCCCGGGGGTTTTGATGTAAACATTTTGGATCGGTAGCCGCCATTACCACACAAAGGCCCTCAGGGTTCGGATATGATCAATGTTTGGTATAAACAGAAAATAAGACAATCTGAACGATACACAAAACTCGTAGGGCGAAAATCGCCACGCTAACCTTTAGTCGAGGTTTTGGTCGTCGTAGTTTGGTACGAAATTGAACGTAACGTGTAACTTACTTCCTTATACGGTACTAAAAGGGCTGTAATGTACAAATTATTACCTTCGGTCAGTGGCCTCCGACAGGGGTACTGTTTTCGTCTTTGTGTGTTCACCACTATACGTCCAGATGGTTGAGAAGGGTCTATTTGAATTTTTGCATGTCAGTAGCTATTGAAGTCCCGATTAAACATTACGGTTTTGTAAACCGTAGCAGTATTTGCAGGTTTCGGGGGGATTGTACTTTTAAACCCTATTTTCTTTCATATCATTGATTTTTTAATCTGCAGTAATATTTGACATACATGTACTTTGTTGCAGAGAAGGCTTGTGGCGCTGTAGGGGGTAAAACTGTACGATGAAGAAAACCGCGAAGTCCGAGAAGAACAGTCGCACTGACAACAAGATGGAGAAAATTGTAAGTATATTTACATTCACGTTATATAGCGCCTGTCTCTTTCAGTGCTCTGTCAAAGAAAAGTAAATGTAAACAAAAGGGCGACTAAAAGAAATAGCACTTTACGTACGAAAATTTCCGAACGCATATTATCCTAGAGTCTGGATTATAATTCACATAACATTAAACTTTCAACTGGTTAAAGCGATATTTTAGATAATATAATCAAAAAGTGTCACTCCTCCTTTGTTATTCTTTTCATTTTCTGCCCCCTTCTGCCAGATCTCTATTCGTATCCAAGTAAATAGTAGAATGATAACTGTGAACATTGATTTACATTGCAGACTTCTGATGAGAATATGGCGAAGGCGTCACGTGATCTGAGGGACGACCTGATGCAGGCTCAGGAGCACGCCGCGCGGTGCATGCTGGTCCAGCGCGAAAAACAAGCCAACGAAGGACTACTCATGGCATTATCAGGTTTGATATTACTTTCAACATGTAGGATATGACAATATATCCCATGTTAATTTGAGGAACGTTTCCTTTAATAGTTGATGGATCCGACTGCGTATGAGCAGCGAAACGCATGGTGGGTAATATGTCAAAGGTGAAGGCCCCTAAGCTGTAAACGATTTTTGTCTAGACCGTGTTTAGTTCATGGTCCGAATGTTGTTTATGTTTCATGGACCTTGACCTTTGACATATTACCCACCATGCAGTTCGTTGCGCAAGCGCAGTTGGATCCATCATGGTTATTTGAATTCTTTCTGTTTCCAGATGCCCTGGGTCGGATCAGAGAACGCCGGGCACGAGAGCAGGTCCGCCTGGAAACCGTTACGTCAATCAAACAGCTCCATGAGTGGTACGAGTACGGAAAGGGCATCTTGAAACAAGGGGACGGACTGGAAGCCATCTTGCGATTTCGTAACGAGATTAAATGGCTGAGGAGGTTCTACCGCACCTCACTCGAGCACCTCTACAAGTATCTGGAAAGATATTTCTGCATAGAACGTCACACGGACCACAATCTTCAAGGAGAACTGACCAGAATCATGGTCGAAACGAAGGATGTGAAAACTCTGCTGGATCAGCATTTCGTCGAAGCGAATGTGCTGCGGCCGAATGTGCAGGATAAGGACCCTGTCGTCAGCCTCGTTCCCTTCTTGTACCTTGAGTTACGTCATCTCATCGACCTTTTCCACGAATGGAGGGTTCATGTCAGGTAAGGAACTTATGCTTGTCATATTTACATGTTTAATATTGTGATATTCTTGTATGTAAAAATCACATCTGCATGTATAAAACTCATCATGATGAAAACTCACCTGTGTTGGTACTTGGTAGTAATCATAGTACAATGCTTAACTTTCTTACAGCACGTGATCTTGCGGATAACTGACGTCAACAATTGGCCAAACGTTTGATTGGACAAAGTCAGAATACTCGACACTGAATAGGACTACTTTATAAGGTGCATTAAGGGGGCTACATACATCATGGCACTCCAGCCATCACTGAACAGAGACGGTGGGCGTTATAAACATACTGACACGTTTGACCAATTGCTGACGTCACGTGTCTGCAAGGTCTCTTGTTAATAAGACCCGTGTATGTGTAACTATCGTTATACACCCCATCAGATACAGAAACAAGCTGGAGGACGTTGAGCAGCGCCGCTGGTTGGTCAGACGACAGGAGATGCAGAGGCGTCACGTGATCGATGACATCAGCGAGAGGATAGTCACAGTCACGCGAGAAATGGCGGATCGCGAGACGAGACTACGTCACAACATCGCGGGGCTGGAGAGAGTTAAAGCTGTCATTTCTCAACAGAAAGGTACGATGATATTTCAAGTTTTGTACAGAACACTAGTACAAGATAAGTAGGAATTGTAAGAAAATAGATAATTTTTACCTTCATATGGTCCAGCTCATAACAAACCGTCTTCATTTTCACTACAACGTATTTGTACATATATATGATGACCAGCCCTCCGTCCTGCCTCTTGCTACATAAGGTAAGTAGCAGACAGCAACGAGTGTTCCCTGCTTTACCACTTACCTTGATAACAGCCGTCTAGTCCATGTCATTGAACTTGTTTTAATGCAAGAAGAAGAAGAAACAGAGAAAAAACAATGTTTTCCTTTCGTCCAGGTAAGCATAAATATGTTAGAATATGGAATGTTGAACTTAGTTATATTCTACAAATCTGGTTTCAGGGATTCACGAAGAAATCGAAGTGCTGGAACTGGAGCTAGACGGGTTTCTATGGGAAAGGACGAAGCTGCAGAAAATGGCGGTCGAGATGAAAGATGAACTCCGAAACATCCCAAACAAGCGAGACTACAAGCGGGACAAGATAAAGACAGAACAAAGAAAAGTTGTCACAGATTTTGACAAAAATCAGATCAAGATTAACGACAAAAGAAAGAAGCTTGAAGAAAAGTACAGAGTAAAAGACTGGTACGAAAAATCCGAGCACAACCTAGTAAGTATCACCTTGGAAATTGCAGACGATAGGAGGAGGATCGCAGGTCTCGCGAAGCTGCGCGAGACTTTGGAGCGAGAGCGAGACGGTGCCAGAAAGAGGCTACAAGATCTGAATGCGTCTGCTACGAATGTGGAGCTGAAGTTACACTCGCTTCACACGGATTACCTGTACGCTATGAGGAGCGTGGAACAAGTTAGGCGAATCCAATGGCAAGTCGACGGAGGGGTGGACTTTGAGAGGGGCGTGAGGGTTCGACCAAATGAAGTCCATGTCAGTGAGCTGAAAAAGGTACGTCCTGAAAAATGTCATATTAATAAGTAGTTTAAATAACAAAACTAGCACCATGTACACTTAAGAATGTAACAAAACATGGAATGTAGTTCTAAATATAATTGTTTTATTCACAATATATGTGTTGCTTTACTAGCAATAAACCCTCGGTCATAAACTTTACAAACACGTGCAACGTAGATCGTACCTTCAATGCTTGAATACAAAGATCCTTTCCTAAGAATAAACGGCCGCGGCAAATGAAATATTTTCACTGAATATTTCTACTTAAAAGTAGACAAGACATTGCTTTTAAAGATAATGATACACTTGATTCAATTGGGGGTCTAATCTTTTGAAAACATTAATCTTGTCCATACTATATAAAAAATGATAACATGTAAAGATTGCTTTTATTTTTTAAAGAGAGGTGAGGCATTCTACGACATGACGTCACACCCTCGTGGCAGAGTCATCATCATCAATAACGACTCCCACTGCACCATGTATGACGACTATCGTGACGTCACACATCTGACTGACGTGTTTGAGCAGCTGGGGTTCGCCGTGACGATAGAACAGAACATCACTGCTACGGTAGGACATTATTTTTTTGTATATCCCTAATAGTATTAAACTAGTTTTGTCGTCCCTTATTGATACCGAATGTTAATGTACGGGGTACGTGGTTATCGACGTATACAAACATATAGAGATAGATAGATAAATAGAAATGTAGTATGTGAGTGTGTGTGTTTGCCTGTGTGTCTGTGTGTGTCGTGTGTTCATGTGTCTGTGTGCGTGAATGTCCTGTCTGTGCGTGTCTGTGTGCGTTTGTGTGTTTGTGCGCGTCTTTGTCTTTATGTGGAGGGAGAGAAAGAGTGAGAAAGAGAGAGAGAGAGAGAGAGTGAGAGTGAAAGAGAGAGAGAGAGTTCTGAATCATGGTATCGTTACCATTTTCATACCAAAAATAACAAATATGTTGTATGTCAGCTAATAAAGTATCCAAGAACCGATGACAGGTCAAGAATAATCTAAAAGCGCGTAAGCTGGCGCCATTTTGTTCTCTTTCCAGGAGATGGAGAATCAGGCCGCCCGATTGGCTGAGGAGAACAACATCCCAGGATGCAGCGCGCTGGTGGTGGTGGTACTGAGCCCGGGACACGACCGCCGTCTGCACGGCTCCGACAAACAGGGCGTCTCACATCGGGACTTCATGGCGCAATTCGAGGTATGGAAGGACTGATAGATTCAGCCTCTACAGCAGGCTCTATTGGCCTTTCGTCTTTTTTTGGCACATAACACACTTTTCTGGTTATTTCTTTTCATTCTGCCAACGACCTATTGCACAAAAAAAAAGAAACGACCAGCAAAAGTGTTATCATGAGCCATATGCAAAAAATGACGAAAAAAGGCGCAGCGAGTCTGCTATGGAGGATACGATAGGTTGTCCACAGTCACATAACTATGACGTCATTTACCGTCAACAACGGTGATTGGTTGCCAGAAATGCTAAACCGTCGATATGGACTCTAGTTGTCGGTTCAATTCATACTTTGTAGAGAGTACCAGACCACCTTTTGTGCGTACGCGCGTGCTGTTTGAATGGTCGCCATCTTGGATCCTTCCACCCCACCAATATGGCGTCGGACGCTACTATTTGAGCTTTAAAGTCAAACGGGACACACTTTGTGATAAACTTTTACTCATTGTGTTTTTTCCAGGAGGCATTTAGTGACAACATGAAGGGAGAGCCGACTCTGTTCCTGTTGATGGACACCCCTTCCGGAAGTGACGTCAAGACCACCAACGACGACGACTTCTACAGCAGATTCTACGAACCCGATTTGCCGAACGATGACGACGATAACAAAGATGACGGAACCGACCAAGACGGAACGTCCAATAGTGACGTCTTCGTTGCGTGCTGCCCGTCCTATGGTTACCTTTTATGTGAGGATTCCGTACAAGGCACCTTAGCTGCCCAAACATTCGTCAAATATCTCACACATTTTGCGGCAACGGAAGATTTCGCGACAATACTCCACCGAGTGCGCAACGAGCTGCACATGCGCAGTAGCGTCAAAGCCACACCTGTTTGCGATGGCAACTGCGCAGACGCAGAAGATGAACATAACGCTCATGATTCGGCCACAGATAACGGTCTCTCATACTTGTGTTTGCCATCAAAGAAGTTGTATTTCTTCCCTGGGGTTTAAGACTTTATGACCTCCTTGAAGATTCTAATGATAACGGTGTCCAATACTTCTGTTTGCCACAAAGAAGTTGTATTTCTTCCCTGGGGTTTAAGATTCAATGTTGAGATAACCATCGCGATAACATTTTTGCTAGGTCATCATGCGATTTTGATGTCGTAGGATTTTGATGTCGTGCGATGTTGATGCGGTACGATTTTAATGTCGTGGGGTTTTCAGATAAGCTGTAAACGAACCAATTGCCAAGTGGGATATTATAAGACTCTTTTTAGACAAGAATACACCTGCATTTTGCAAAACATTTGCAAGACTATCCCAAAAATGCCATTGCCTAGTTTGCGATCGTACGACCGTCATACGACAAATGTGATCAGGCCCTTAAGCCTCTTTGAAGCCAACTGTTGGAAGAAAATGAAGTAATAGAAGTAACGGTGTCTATTCGTTTTATCTAGTCGAGCATACTCTAATGTTCTTACCAAGTATCAGTTTAATTCGTGCACTTGTCGTACCCAGTATAACAGATGTGATGCGTCTAGGAAGGGTGTATTTTGTATTGTATACTTTACGATGTGTATCGTCGCCATGCTTGATCAGAAAATGTCAATATTTGCAAATTTATAAATATTCTCTTTTGAGTGCCTAGATGATGCCATCCATAGAACCAAGTCAAAATGGCTTTGAAAAAAAGTTGTCATTGATCCATGCAATGTTGTTTTACAGTATACGACTGATAGACAGATCACATGTACTTTTGAATGTTATTTGTTACCTGTAGACTTGAAATAGAAATACATGTGTTGTGAGAAAAAATGTTTTCGCCTGATAATTTTCGTCCATAAATGACCAAACTCAAGTTTTGTAACTTTGTGATGAATCTTCAACAGGACGAAATGCAGACATTTTTAATGGCGCCACCTAGCGGAATGTTTATGAAACGTTCGAGATGCGTGTCGGTAATGTATCCACTCCTAACAACGGTGGCCCCACCAAGTGCTTTTGTCAACAATCTCTATTCATTTACGCTTCCATACAATTCTATTTAATGCCCCACCGGCTTAGTTGCATCAAGGGTTTAAAATGCCTTTGTGTTCGGTTGTGTATGTGTAAGGCGAGAAGGTAACAAAAGAAGGTATTCACAACAGTGCTACTGTACAAACACTAAGAAACGCAGGCTACAATATGTCTTGAAAAGACTAGACAAAGTTCATCAGAAGAAAGGGGGTTATGTCAATTCTCTTTGCACTAACGTCTTTTAAATTTCATGTAAGCGATATAGAATCGTTATATTATTGTTAAAGTCATTCCAAAGAGATGAGGTACTATAGGTAAGAGAAATAAAAGTTACAGTCAGTAAAAATAAATATTACAAAGAAATTGCAATTACCTCTTTTTGCAGTGGAACCGTCTGAGTGAAAGGTGGTCGGTTCCATCGCAGTGGCTCATGGGTCATTGGCGCATAGTAACACTTGGTAAGAGTGTCGCAGTTTCTCGAACAAAGATGGACGGATGGAGGGAGAACCTATCGAAAACCTTGCCTCTGTCAATCTCTTAGTTGAAATTTGATTGACATTTGGCTATCCAAAGTTATGTAGTAATGTCTGACGTAGTTGTAGTCGAGGAGTGGACTTTCAAAATTTTCGAAGAAGTGTCGAAAGGGTACCAAAGTTGTTGAGACCAAAGTTACAAGTCTTTGAAGCAAATCTATCGGTCTTGACTGGACTTGCGTACAGAAGTTGACAAGCTCACATTTGCCTTAGGGTAGCACAAGACTCACTTTGGAAACCAAGGATCTAAGGTAAGGGTAAGCTATGATTCTTTTGTAAAAGCATTACAAGTCAAACCGTTAATGTCTCATAATGCATGTGGCTCTTTATATAGAAAAAAACCAAAACACTGGTCATTAAAAGTAAACAGAACTGCCTCATTTTCTCTGTGAAAATACCCCGCACTTATAACATATAACATTATGTTACTAACGTTCTAATTTCCTTAACCACTCGTATAAAATGTTTAATATATTCGTCAGTAATGTTTATAGCGTTACGCAATAATACAAGTACAATGTACTGATTTTTATTTGCAAGGTCTTGTCCGAGGATCAGTTGTACCATTGAACAGTTTGAAAATAGTGCAGAATGACATTGGTGACGATTAGATATCTATTTGAATATAAGAATTGATACGGAATAAGATTTGAGCTTAAAATGGTGTTTGACTTTTGTTTGAAGCAATGTTCTGGGCTGTGAGAGTCTAAAAGGCAATGCTAGAAACCTTTTACACGCTAGAGTGAAATTGAAAACATGTACTTTGTTGTCGGAACATACCTTGGATATTTTGTTGCTGCTCTACAGTTATTCTAACACAGTTTTTAGTGCATGTCAACATGGTCAGTAATGTAGGTAATACAAGATGGGGGACAGGTATCATATAAGAGTTTCATTACAAGATAAGAATACTGGAATTCTGGATGATTTTTTTTACAAAATTAACACCAATAGCACCTAATTTCTTTTGCACAAGTTCAATTCATGTTGTTTATCATAATTGCTTTCACAAGTTAGATTCATGTTGCTTATTATGCATGCCCCAGTTGATGTAAAAAGAGCAACCAATAATAACTGACCTCTCACAAAAAGGCGGTGAAATATAACCACACAAGTTATTGATGACTGGCGACCTTCAACGAATTTAGTTCATTATTCTAAAGGTGACAAATGCCTGAATACCATCGGTTCTAGAATAGCGCTTTTGATTTATCAATATGTTTATATAAAGTAGTATTGTAGCGAATCAAAGAAAGTTTTCTTGAACATCACAAACGAAACCTCCAGAAATCGTGGTAATGTATGGTGGCACGGTATTGGGTTGCACCCCCACTGTGTTGTGTACTATCGTATGTCCCGTATGTTTTGACTGGGACATGGGGGGGGGGGGGGGGGGTCGGGCAATCTCTCTTCGTTTAGTGCACAAGATCAACCAATGTCCTTTTACAATAACTGGCATATTCATTTCAATATTTATTTGTCTATGAAAACCGCACAATCAAACGAGAATATGCTATCATAAATTCTAAGAGATTTCTAAGACTTAATAAATTTAAAGAGACAAAAACCTTTCTAATTCAGTGACACATTTGAAGTAAGACTCTGTATCCTCTATACCCTATATATTATGATAAACGTACTAGCGAGCCGATGTCCCTTTTTTTCTTTAGAATATTAATGTCTTATTCCACGACTAACAACTTTGATTCAATCAAAAGCTTTTCGATAATCTTTAAAGTATCAAAGATCAAACATTTTTTTCACTGATTTACTGACCTTTTCCTAATTCCAAGTAATCTCTCTATACTAAAACTCCTAAAGGGTTAAACTTTAGAGATGTAACACGTTTGCACAGTTAAGTAGAGCGGCAATCAACATTCCCACGTAACTTAAACGACCCCTGTGCACTTTGAATGGAGAGTGGTAGCCCGGTAGCCGCCGCCATGTTTGCACTAAGTCTCGTAGGTCAACCATCACAAAGGAGTCCGTCTCTAAATCGATAGTGTTAAAAGGATTCGCAAACTGAGCTGAACAAACTGTGGCGTTTTTTTTACAAGGCCGCGTCGTGTTCATCTGATAAACACAGCTACAAGTGGGTGTAAAAGTGTAGGCCACCCTCGTATATTTCCTTATTATGTCATCAATGTGTTTCTGGTATGTTTTAACTGATTGAAAATTTGTAACAAACTATGATAATTAAGGGTGTGAAACGCGTTGTTTTCTTCCCCTGCTTGTGATTGGTTGTGATCTGTACAAACGTTTAAAAGAAGAACGTTTTTCTGAGATTGATAAAGATTTCACATAAATTGTACCTTCAAGCATGGCATTGGTGATATAGGTTTGGGGACAAATCTTTTGTCTTTAGTGCTAAGTGCTATTTTGGGTAGAAAACAGTAAAACAGTTCGATTGTTTAATTTTCTTCTTGATCATGGTAACCATTCTTTAACGGCTTTGGGTTGTTTTATCGGTCTAAAGATTAGTCTATTGTGTAAGCGTCCAGTCGCCTTACCGTAGCGGGAGCGAAGTAATTCAAACCAACCCTGAAAACACCCGACGTACGCTAATGATAAACTATGCTGACAGACAACACTCTCAGCACCGTAGACGCTAAGAGGAGCTCCCAATAGTATGATTACCCTACTAGTACCAAGCTTATTGTCTAAAGCTTGCTTAACTATCCCGGGACAACATTCAGTTCAACTTTTCTTTTATCATTTCTTTCAGAGTCTTCACCAAGATGTCGTCTTTAATGGAATCATTCAACGGTGACTTGTCACCAAGGAGTCACTCTGTAGCTAACTATGTAAGTAAATAGTATCGTATTTATTTTATCATCAACCCTTCATAGATTTTAAATAGACATAAGTGATATTCATTGACATGCTATTCTACTTTAATAGCTGTATAGAACATTTTTATAGGTAGATAGCGTAGGCAAATATTCAAAGATTGCTTGTATTTCCATTAGCACTTTATGATATATTCAGCAAACATGGTGATTATATATCATGCTTAACCATATATAACCTTACTACCAAGAGGTGAAGCTTTGGTCAACTTGAGCCTTTCAGTATTTTTAGGGTTAATATTTCGAACGTACGTCTACGACTACGTTGTACCGCAAGTTGGATCAGGAAGAATCTTTTTATAATAAGAGATTTTTCTGAAAACGTATGAAATCCAATTAAGCACGCATTCAAGAATCCGTAAATGTTGCGTTTTTTCATGAAAAAAGCTTTACTTGTACTTGATTATAACGTATGATTACCATGCATATGTACAGTATAGTGTATGATATATGTAGACATATAGTACAGCGTATTATAGTGTTTTATAGCTTTACATATCATTTTATTTTTCATCTTTTTTGTGATGAGCCGACAATCAAAGAAATTATGTATACCCCTTCACCTTTCTTCCGAAACTTTCTTATCTGCCCCCCTCCCCCATATCCTTAGACAAAGAAGGAGGCTATGGAAGACGCATCAGACGAGGAGAGAGGGGTCCTGATGCAGATGCAGGAACATTTCTACAGGCAGGCTCTCATGACGGAGAAGGCCAAGTACGACAAGGTATGGACAAATACAACAGCTATTCGTGCCATATAAAAATTAATAGATGGAGAATAGATGGAGGATCTCAAGTACCATAGAACACAAAGTTTGATTCTAACATTGAGTTTGTATCTTTTATAAGATGCATTTTAGAGCCAGGGCTTAGATCTAATGAATAAACAAGGCCAGGGTTGATATCATCTAAGTGTTAACTGTTGTTCACCTTTATCCGCAGGGTAACCTATATCTGTGTATTTTCATGATATTTCAAGTCAATGGATTGTGCTTTAAAAGTTCAAACTGCAATATTTTTGAAAATATTGCAGTCCGATATGATAACAGATACAGGTTACCCAAATACTTTCAAATATCACCAACGGATATGTAGGTTACACTGCGAATAAAGATAAAGTAGCGTTTCATTAATGATATGACATACGATAACCATGTGCTGATTATATTACATATAAATTAAAATCCAGTTCTTGCATCACAATGTGTACGATTAATGATAATGGGAGATTATGTTTTGTTTTACATTCAAGTAATAGATAGATCATTAAGATCTATTGACCTTGCTAAATGTTCTTTCACTTCTGAATCAGTTTTTCCGAGAAGAGGTGAGTAGAATGCTGGGGATAGCCGCCCAGCGCAGACGACAATATGGCCTCCCCAAGAAGAGTCACGAGACCTGCGACACCATCAAGGCCTTGCGCGAGTGGATCACGTGGGAAACTAAGCGAATCAGCATCCACCGCGATAACGAGGACGAGAATGACGTCGTCCGCAACCTGCGCATGCTCCTGAACAGGATCGACTACGTGAAGATTCTTTTCTCAGACATCAAACGATATTTGATCACTCCTCTTCTCACGTACTTTGCGATCAGTGCAGAGTTTAACGCTGAGCTTTCGTCAGTCAGAAGAGATCTCATGAAAGGAAAACAGCAATGTGAGAAGCTATTATCGGACGACTACAAACAAATCACCGACGGACAAGCCTTCGAAGCCATACCGAACGAGAAGCGATTCCCAGTTCTAGTAGTGGTACCCAAAGCGATAGGATTCCTCTGCATAATCACAGATCTCACCACAAAATGGCGGATCCACTCTCAGTTCGAAAACAATCTGGACAACTTGTGGACTCGCCGTGCCTCCTTGGACACCCCTCAGATGCTGCAGTCCAAGAAAGAAGAGATCACCCACCTCGAGAACAACGTGCAGATGGCTCAACGAGACTTTGACGAGATCTCGCGAGACGTGCGGGAGTTCGAACAAGATGCTAAAGATTCTCAGTTTAGCAGTCAGTACTCGGGTACGTCTGACAAGTTAGAGCAGGCACAACATGAAGTCAACAAGCTGCTACAAGAAGAAAGAAAACTTCAAAGAAAAATCAAGAGCATGACGGAGCGACTTCGCTCAACAAGAGTAGGGGCTGTTAAAATAAGAGACATGTTGAATCAGTCGAAAGAACAGCTCGCCAAAACACAAGAGATTTTGCTGACAAAAACTGAGGAGTTTGAAGAGTTGTCATCAAGAAAGAAAGAATTTGACGACTCGGAACAGGAGTTCCTTCGAGGAGGCTTCGACCAGAGAAGAGTAGAACTTATGCAGATGAAGGAAAGACAGAGACATGCCAAGAAGAAGTTACGGTATGTCTTTAAACTATTTTTAAAAGCTATTAAGACAAGTGTAAACAATCGAGCATTCTGCCACACAGTATAACGTAATCTCTGTGTAGGAAATGTACTTTTATTGTATCTCAACATAAAGGTTTCTAATGTAAACCTTCACTTAAATAGATTGGGACTTGTCTCATATATATTTCCAACTGACTCGGTCGGCCTTGTTCCTGTATGGGACGTTAGAGTCACATGACATCAGCAACGGGTCGTAAGTGTTCGATAGTCTGTGTTGCCACACGTCTCTGTTTATTTCAATTGTGGTTATGTATATAAAAAAAAAGGTTCTATGATCCAGTGATAATGCCTTGTAAATAATCATTGTCTATTAATAGTAAGTGTAAAAAATGTGCCAATACAAAAGAACTTATCTATGAAACGTTCTTCACAATTTTCTGTCAATTTTAACAAATAATTTCCAGAGAGATTTACCAGTGGCATAAAATAGATTCAAAACTGGCCAAGGAGTACAGCTCGCCAAATGGAGTCATCAGCCACTCCGTTAGCCAGACACACTCTAGGCCGGCTTCGCTCCTCTGGCAGCTTATAATGCTCCATTTTGGTGCCTTAGGATCTGCTTGGAGATTACTTAACAAATACTATATCATACTTTCTGTTTTAGGCAACTAGAGGAGAGGCGTGAGCGGATAAAGCAGGATTTCCGGGCGGTGCGTGAGGAGCTGATCTCTCTGGACACCGAGCACGACAAGGTCACGCAGGACTACGACTACGTCAAGGGCATCATGGACACCTCCCTCAAATCTCTCTGGAGAGGTTCGTGCGATTTTTTGGGTGAAATGCAGGAACTTTCGCGGTGGTTTAATGTTCGCGGTTTTTGCGGTGGCCCATTTACCGCTAACATTTTCCCATGGCAATTAGAGACTACAATCCATGATGCTACCGCGAACTTAAAACCACCGCGAAAAGTCCATTTTCCTGCTACCGCGAAATTAAATTTCCACGAACTTAAATGCATTTACAGTATTTCCATAACGCCTGGTGTGCCTGGTGTCACGTAATGTTTTGATTGGTAATGAGTTAGAATTATTCAAAATTGCCGACCCATGACGTCACAAGTTATCACGGCAGCGCCCATGAACCGAGGGCAAAACCAAAAATGGAAACTTTGCAAAAGTTATAATTACAATTAAATTTTAAATCTTAAAATGCAACGTGGTGTTTAGAGCGGCGCACAATCGCAATCTCTACAGTCCATGGGCCGCACATAATATAGCAGGGAGGGTCTATCAGAATGTTACAATGACCGCCATTCAATTCGTAAATGGGATCAATGATGTGAAGTGAAGCATAGGAAAATTGTGGAATACTTTTGTTCTTTTTGGCAACGCCTTAAGAGCGGAGACATATTTTCTCTATCCTTATCGTGTACACTCTTATTTTACACAGATCAGTCCCCGGATGCCATCTCCGTTCTACCCAACAGAATGACGCGAGAGAAATTAAAAACGGTAAGCGTTACACTAAGTTAATGAGATGTTCTAAAGTCTCCATGTATAGAAGTATGTAGAATAATGGGCTACGTGTTGTCATTGGAATGACGTAAAATCCATTGGAAAAATACAGATATTTGTAGTTTAGCTCAGATGATAACTAGATAGAATATTATTGATCCTGTATAGATCCAATAGTAAGTGTTTTGTTTTCTGTTGCGATGATATCAAATAACTACACGTTGTTTACCATGTTTATATCATGTCACTGTAATTAGCCTCTAAGTATGAACTTAGAAATTAACACTTCATTTTAACTGATATTCACATTGTTGGTTATTGATATACATGATGAACTGACGCCATTTTCTGCTTCGTTTTGCTACAGTTTCCGGTCTATGACATCCACCAACCCAAAGGAATCTGCCTGATTATCTGTAACGAGATCGTGCGGAACAAAGCGAAGTGCAGACACAGCGTGAGGAAGGACCTAAGGGGCCTTGCCAGCCTGTTCCGACAGTTCGGCTATCAAATCGTCGTTAAGGAGAACCTGACGTCAACAGTGAGTCAAAAGTTGTTTTCATCAAATTTTCTCTGTTGGGCAATCAGCAAAGGGTTAACATGCGCATGGTGGTTTTTTTTTCAGTGGTTGTATTTTAGAACCATTCTTGTGGCGCACAATTTTGGCTGGGTTTATTCTCCATTAGTTTTTGGTCCTTAAAAAGAACGCAAATGTAATGACATTAGTTATGGTAAGAAAAAGCAACTCAAACATCAAAAAGTAGATATTTGGATTAACAGATCGAAATATGAACTTTTAATTATGGTAAAGAAAAACAATATGTATAAACATTTAGGACAAAAAAATCCAATAAGAAATGACAGTTACTATTTGTAACTATATGTGCTGTGATTTTTGTGTTTCACCGGTGTATGGCATAACAATATACAGGAGTAACCTCTCTCTCTGTCTCTGTCTCTGTCACTGTCTGTCTCTGTCTGTCTGTCTCTCTCTCTCTGTCTCCCTCTCTCTCTCTCTCTCTCTCTCTCTCTCTCTCTCTCTCTCTCTTTCTCACAGACTCTATCTCTCTCTCCCCTCAATCTCTCTTGAGAACATGCAAATTTTCTTCATACTAAACGTACAGCGTAATCTTCTTCCTCAGCAAATCGTCGAGGCGCTGATCTCCCTATCGGACGAGTACCACGAGTTCAGCGGGCGGTACAGCTCGGTAGTGGTGGTGATCATGGCTCATGGGGACGCCTCGGGTAGACTGGTGGGCACGGACCTGCAACCTGTCTCCGTCAACGAGCTGACGTCACACTTCCAGCACACACGCTGTCCCAGCCTCATGGGGCAGCCCAAGATGTTCTTCATTCAGGTGAGAAGTAATCTGTTTATTTAGTAATCTGTTGTTATCACCTGTATTGTAATCAGGTTGTTTGTCTGTAGTTGGGAGGTCTCTGAATATGTAAGGACGCTGAACACTTCACTTCCTGCATGTCTACAACATTGGATCAGGGCCAAACAAAATTATCCAGGTCTCGAAATACTTCATTACACCGTTAAATCTTACACCCTATAAGGCTTCTCAACTGAAATATTTCGAGACCTAAATGTTTTGTTTGGCTCTGATCCAATGTTGTAGACATGCAGAAAGTAAAGACTTATGACATCTCTATTCCTCATAAATACACATTTAGAGCTAGTTTTGTATACTAAATCAGAGTGTAAGTGAGGTTTTCGTTTCCTTTTTTTTTCATATTTTAGACTTGCATGGAGCTTGTCTTGGAAGCACAGCGACTGGGCAACCCCGACGTACCCGGGGACATCTCACCGAGACGAAACGGCTTCAAGTCAACTTTCAGTCTCAACAGCTTCGGTCCCCTCGTCGTAACGCCCGAAGAGCCGAGACTACCGGACAACAGCGACTTCTTCGTGGCACAGGCGACCGTCTTTCCCCCGCTAACGACCCCCATACTAACCTCCTCTCTAATCGTACAAGACAGATCATGCTCGCCCGAAAACTGCTTCCTGAACGCCATGGTTCGAATCTTCGCCGAGTACGCATGCGTGGAAGATTTGCTAAGCATGATGGGAAGGGTGGAAGACTGCGTTGCTAGTACGGGCAGCCATGACAGTTATACCGGGCGAAGCTCTCCCTTGCAGATGTCATACGTCAAACAAACGTTAGGAAAACAGATCTTCTTCATGCCTGGGATGTAAAGTAGGCATAATTTGAGCACCCTTTGTGAACTCAGCATCAAAACAAAGCCTAACAATAGATAACCAGTTTTAGTGCGTCCTATTAAGAGCACATTGGCCGAAATAAGCCATTTCACCATTTATAGTGCGCATGTGCAGACGTGATGCATTGTGCTTGAGGACAAAATTTAATGGCCTTATTACTACAAAAAGGATGACAATGTACTTCACAATATTGACCTTACACTATTGCACATCTACACTGATAAATTTTAGATGACTTAAAGTTGGAGTACCAAAATATATTTGCAAGAAGAGTTCATTGTGTGTCTTTTAAAGACTTAAAGCGCAGCAAAATGTGATTATGGGTCTTTTAAAGACTTAAATGTATAACAGACGCAGTCTTAGAATGTTCCTCTCTGTTTTCAGAATGTATAATGTGTATATTCTTCTATTTCTTGGTATTGGGAGAGAACTAAATGAAATGTAAATTTATATGATAACCCAATGTCTTTGCTTGTGAGTTGTATCAAGAAAAGGCAAAAAAAGTATAAGCACTTGTAAATATGACGATTCATTCAAGGCGGACATCTGAGAATTTGAATAAAGAGACCCGCTATGATATCTTCTTCTTGTTCACTCTTTATTTCTGCTGGACAACAACAGTATTGAGACAAAAAGTATTTACAGGACTTATTTACATTGTATTTACAATTTGCCGATTGAGGAAGACCTTATATTCGTTTTTATACAATAAGCAGTTCAACAGCAGTGGTCTGGTAAATACTCGTAGTGTACATTTTTACAACAATAATTACCGACTGCAAAACACTTGACGAAGATGCTTCTCTTTGTAATACACAAGCCTCTCGCCAGGTGGAGCTGTCGATCAGCAGTCACAATGATCCCCTTTCGTAGCATTTTCCACGAAAGTTCGTGTTCCTGATGGTTCCTGTTGTCATTCTATATTGTGACATGGAAATAGGAAGATACAAAGAGAGAGAGTAAGAAATCATTTTTTTCATTGCGCATTAATCCCAATAGGTGAAACGTATGACATTTGGCACAAACATGGTACATTTAAACTATTACTGATATCTAAATCTTAAATCAATAATCTACTTCATGAACAACAGTGAAGACATTCTTACAATGCATAACAGTACTCTAACATTATGTTTGTAGTAAGATGCTACGTAATGAATGTATGAAATAGTCTCGTTTTTTACATTTTAAAGGCTCTCTGTGTACATGTACTACATAATCTTAATATGCAAACCATACTTACGCTTTAGGCCTATACCAAGACCCAGGGCAAGAGCTATGCCGATCACCGTCAGCACCCCCGCCGCGATTAGTGACACCATCCATTTCTTCCCCAACCTCCTACTCCTCCGCGCGTTGCTAACACCGACAGGTGCAACCCTGCAGATTGGCACAGCTCCGAGTTTTCTATGCTCCGGGGGTGGAGTAATCACAACTTTCGGTAGGGGGCGCTTGGGAGTGGTTTGAAGTGGTGGGAGGGTACCCTTGAGTTGGAGAGGAGGTAGGTGATGCGGGGGTGTCGGAGGGGCGAGGTTGTGACTGAAGGCTGTATTGTCGTTGTCATCCTTCAAAAAAGACCGGGAAAGTTGGACAGTCAGTATATTGAAGTAAATCAAGATTCATTTCGTTTGAATCATTTTCAAACGAAAGATTAGCAAGAATACTGGTACTTGTTTTGAAAAGGACCCAATTTTGCTCGTGTAATGCCTTACCAACTCTAACAAATGATAAGACTTATCAAGAGTACACAGTATACACGGTTCTGTACACGTAATGAAATTTGAATAAAAAATTTGTACATTCAAACATGGCGGCACCATAATGATACAAATTACCCAAGTTCTAACAATAGATTTTGTTTAAACTGAGTTTTTAAGAAAAACAAAATTACTCACCGTGTCACGGTTTTCAGGGAGTCCCAGGCTGTTCTGGCCACTCATCGTTGTAGACAAAAACTCCTCAAATCTGAAATGCGTTTATTTCCAATTAATTCTGCTCCTTCCTACAAGAATAAAGTTCTAATTTAGAATAATACATATAAAAACTTTGAGAAAATGACACATTTACACATCTTCTTAATGTGCTTTGTGACATGAGACCTACTTTTTCTTTAAAAGTCCGAAAGAAACCTGGAGGTTTCGAGCCCCCTAGCGGTACTTTTAAGTATCACAGCACCACAGACCGATATCTTGAAATAGCGTGGCATAGTCCATCAGTATCTGATATGCCTTACAGATGTATGTAGGCCAATGACCTCGATTTTGACATCCCGCCTAGCTTGAAACTTGCTGAACATCAACTGTTGTGTGTTACTACAGTTTAAAACTAGATGCTATGGCAACGTACAAGAAATTCACACACAAAAATCCATATTACACAGAGGTATGAAGTAATCTACTTCTTGTTACAGATTGTTTCAGCACGCCACAGAAACGAATACTACAAAGGCACTGAATACACCATACATGTTAGAGATGTAAAGTTACATACTTGACCTAACCTCATTAACCATTGACAATTGTACTAGTATCAATTATAAGCTGATAATCTATACAGATGTAAACTTCATAAGAGGAAAACTTAATGTTGAAGATTGCTGCATGCTTATTAAAGACCATGTAAAGACGTGGCTTGTATAGCCAAATCCACTTTACGAATACGTAAAGGTGGTGCAAATTTCATTACCCTTTATGTTACTTTATGGCACCAAAAACACTGCAGCTGCAATATTTGACTACTTTATCACGTATTTCCGTTGTTCGGAAAGTTTGCTTGAATATTCGTTTTCTTGCTGTACAAAGTAAGAATATATTGCCTTACCTAGAAAACCAAACGGTCCACTGGTAAGGGTGTTAAACAGAGGGTACCGTTTACTCTAACAGCTTCAACTACGACACAGCCGTCCGAAAATAGAAAGCAACTCTTCAAAAGTTGATGGCAAAACAAGTGCTCCTTACCTAATGAAACGCTGGCCGTCAGTTAACTCGTCATGGTGTTATAGGTTCGCCTGCCCTTAGTATACAGTTCGCTCTTGCAGCAACAGTCAATATCTAAACCCGTAACAAACAACACACAGGTACAACTATACATGTACGTCATACTCGCCCAAGGGGTCCCTCACACGTGTACTCAAGCGTGTCGGCTCACTTTTCTCCCATCATTCATTGCCCGCGGCCGTCGCCATGTCAACGGGCGGCCATCTTTGTTTCTCGTGAAAGAACGGACATCGACACTGTTGTGTCGAATCGTGTGGGGCTTGTGCGGAAGAGGTAGAATAAACAACCCCCTACAGATAATGTGTTTCAGTAAACAATGGTTTGTGCTACTGGATAGTCTAAGCCAGAGTCATTCATATACTAAATTTAGTATGCCAAAACGTCGGACCGTCTTAATTTATATCCCTTTGCATGCAAAAGAGGATTCTAACGCATCACATAGCCGTAGTAGAGATAAACTCAGAAAGGTTATCATCTTATATTAGATTTACATATTTCATTCTTCTTGTATGCATTGTTTTACCTTGTTGGCAATTAACCCTCGGATATGAATTTGCAATAAAATTGATAGTTTTCACATAGGCTTCGCAAGGAATTTTAACAATAATTTTTGTGACCAAGCAAAACTACCTGTTCATAAATTCTGCGCGCACGAAAAATGCTTCTTGTTAGCTTTTACTATCAACTGGTACCCCTTTGAGAAAATATGGCATAACATTCAAGTGAATGCAATAATGAAGCCGTACTAAAGTCACTTACAATGACATCTTCAAAAGCATTGCTTTTATTAGAAATATGTAGACTGCGCAGGCCATAACAAAATATGAATTCAAAACACGAAGCTTATATCATTTTACATTAATATTTACTGATGTAGTATGAATCTTTATCTTGCTTATTAAGCAATGTACAAAATGCTGAAGATCAACGTGTCATGGTAGTGAAATAGTGTCATTCGCTGAGTTTCAGTCTGTTCAAAATCACACATTAGGATAATTCTATTGTCAGTCTCAGTTTGGTAATGTAGTACTAGTGTTGACCACTGGTGTGGAGTCTGTGGTAGAGTGGTCAGTTGTCGGTGAACTTTCGCCTTGTGACGTTGTAGGGTGCAGTACTGATGTATTTATTTATTTATTTATTTATTAGGATTCTCCATTTGGAGGGTATGGCGAAACAGGTGTTAAGAACACCTTTTCAAAGCCGCCATACACACATGTGCACATGTTCGCACATGTCTACACGCGGCGGGGTTACACCGCCCCTTACGGGGTGATATACCCTTTCGCTGGCTGATACGGTATGGAGGTTCGCCAGGCCTCCAACCGGGTGATTTGAAGTGAATCACCAACTCCAGACAGAAGGGTTTGTTCCATCTCACACCGCACCATCGCACGTGTGGGGGTTCTTTAACGTGCATGGGGTGTGACTCTCCCCATACACGGGACCTCCATTTAACGTCCTATCCGAGGGACGGCCCTAGCCGAAGCTAGGTACTCATTTTTCACCTGAGTATAGCGAGGAAATCCGTGTAAAGTGCCTTTCCCAAGGGCACAAGATCGGTGACACGCAGCGGGATTCGAACTCGCCACCTCTCGGTCACGAGGCACAAATCCCGCCGCTGCGCCAGACGATCTGTAGAACGCATGGTTCTCTCCTCGGTAGAGCTTCCTGCGAATAGACACATTTGCATTGAGTAAATTCACTTTACAACGGTCGGATAGAGTATCGGGTGGAGTACTTTTTTTTTACTCATGGTTTCTGCATACAGGTGTATGTAATGATGTAAGATATCACGCTGGTGTACATGTAGCTGTGAAATTATATTTACACATACCGAAAAGAAATATAATGTTTGCTGCGTTCTTTTGCCACGTCTTCTTCTTTCTTACATTCCAAACAAAAGGTCAATGACCTAGACCAGGCTGCTGTCACCATGGTTACTGGTAAAGTAGCACAAACCTTTTGGTGTTCGATTTCATTATGTAGCAAGTGGTAAGATAGAACTGGATGGACTGGTCACTTAGGTTTGAGGGAAAATAAAAAGAGCACTAGCTTTATAAGGTAGACCATGTACAGGTAAATCATAAATTTCTTTGCAAATATTACCTTCCTAGCTTGAAATTAGTTTTCTGTGCTTGCTTTAAAGTTAGAAATGTATTATCATGACAGAAAAAAACGAGATATTTACCGATGGTTGAAGTGGCAATCGTTGTCTTTGTCGTCGGTCTTGCTGAATCAGAAGTAGCGGCTGTAGTAGTAGTAGTTGCTGTAGTAGTAGTAGTGGTAGTAGCAGTCGTTGTTCTAGCAGTAGTAGTAGGAGTACGTAATACGGACGTAGAAACGCCTACACTATCGGTAGTAGTGCTCGACGAAGACGTGTGTACGTAGCGTGTGATTTTTGTAAACTTTGGATCGATGTTCAGGCGGCCGAGTGTCGTAGAGTGGGCTATCACCGAGCGAACGGCTTGTATGTCTGGTTCTCTGGTCGCTCTAAAATGGATGACGAAGTTACATATGATGCCCTGACGTAGTTTCTTGACCTCTGCAAAGCTGTACGCGTGCGCCAGGTTGCTTTTCGTGTACTCTTCTTTCAACTGTAGGGAAAACACATACATTCAAATACCGCTAGTATGTATTTGAACAATGCAAAGAATATTTAGTATATTCAGTTTCTATAACAGGTTTTTTCTAATAAAATCTCTCGAATAACCAAATATTGGATGTCAGACCCCAGAGAAGTCTACATTCAGAGTTTTTGTTAAATCTATATTTAACGTATTATTAAGAATTTCTCTCTGTCTAGTTCATTTTTCCTACGGGCTCTAATAAGCGAAGCAACGGACATACATATAACAGCAAATGAAAAAAAGTGAAGTAAGAAAACCTTTTCTGGGACCTTTGACCTAACTTCCTGTCAGTGTCATCAACGTGCATAGCATGTAAAGACCACTGACTTATACTGCATACATGTACCTACAATCACAGAAACAGACAGACAGACAGACAGACAGAGAAACAGACACACCGAAAACAAACCTCTGAACACGGCGGTAATATATCGCTGATAAAGACATGACACAAGTAGCTCTAGCATTAATGCAAACTTCAAAAGAAAAATACCAACCGATTCTTTGATTTGCTTCGCCATGCCCATAAACAAAGTCGATGAAGGATCACGCAGTTGGGCTGCCGTTTCAGGATCTATGTCCGTTGTCGTGAGTATCTTCACTTTTCCACTGAAGGCAAAATCGTGTCCTTTTTGTAAGGATGTGCCTGGTTGGTCTATCTTGACCCCAACTCCCAGGGCGATGATGATGACCAGTACCAGCATCAGGCACAAGGCGGTCACAGCACGTTTACTCCGCATGCAACTGTTGGAAAACGTAGAGAAAGAAATATCTAACTGACAATGTGAATACCATTTGCAATTTGCAAGCAAATGCATAATGAGTGCCTACATATGGTCTAACATTACAAACTACTGACCTTTTTCTTTCACAAACATACCCATAAATATACTGACAAGCTCCTCTTACTCTTTCCTGCCACTTGCAACATAATCTTTACCTTTGCATCTTCTAGCTATCGCCTAAAAAATACAACATACTACTCTAATCATTCTTACTGAAAAACATTCACATATATGGTAACCAGCCCCTCTACCTCTCTACTGGCACTCAGTACATAATAATGAATTCGAACACCACATTGTGTTGGCTACTTCCATCGACCTTATTTCTTTTGAAAAGAAGAACAAGCCAGGGAACTTAGCAAAAACACAGTTTCCCTTAAAGTTTATCCATAATTTAGACCAATTAACTCAACAATTGAGCTAATCTTACACTGTTCGTGACAGGGAAGACAGACATGTGTACAGTATTCAAAGGTTCACTGTAACGGAAGAACACCCTTAGTTCTTTTTAGTATTGCAATGAATAGTTCGCAACAGCTTAACGTTCGGCATTAAGGATTGCAACACTTCCCAGTGGCATTTATGTCCGGTAGGTTACCAGTCAGGACTCAAAATTAAAATTGGTAACTCACCCGACACCCGGTCGAGAGATAGGGCCACTGACTATAGGACAATGTACTCTGTTGGACAGCCACCCATACTAGAGTATGGCGAGTCTACTGGTACTGGTACTATGCACTCAACAAACCTGTTAGTGGTATAGAGAGGTCTGCCCTCCCGGATGAAGTGTTCGCCCTCCCCAGTGTCCTCCATCTCTGCTAGTTCCTGCAGTTCTATCCCCACAGTACCTCCACCGGGGATCGGTGAGTACCGGTACTCTCTATGTTCTCGTTCTTGCGTAGACTGATTCTGTAATGATGATGAGAAAATAATGGTTTATCACCTCCGTAAAAAATGGGGATATTTTTTGTTTGGTAATGTTGTGTTTATACTAAGAATGTGAAATCTACGAAAGTTGTACCGTGACATAACTCTTACCATTCTGTAAGCTTCGGGATGGTGTTTATGATTAGAAGTTCTTTCAAACCAAATTCACCTGAAAAAGAAATTAAAGCACGGTCGTTAGAACGTCGATGTTGAAAAATCACCCTAGAACCCTAAGGCTTGTCAAACATTTCTAATCGATTCCATGTGATATTTGAATAGAGTACGAAGAATTTATCTAACTACGGCATGTCGAAAATAGATCAATACTATGAAGTACTAATGGAGGGAGTGTTCTTGCCCCCCTCCCCCATCCAGTTTTACTCATATACTTTTAAATCACTTCATTTACAACTCTAAAATGTCCAACATTACCGTATCGCTACATACATTGATGCAACTACATGTAGATAACTACGCGTATACGAAAATACATTTTCTATGTCTTTACGATTATTTACGAATAATTTAACGATACGTATTTCTAAATTTACCTTGCAAGATTGCGTCCAGCTAGCGCAGTGACCTCAGATAGGGAACGATGCTTGTGTTAGTGGTACAGCTAAGAATCTGCTACATACTACTACATTGTCAAAAAGCATGCAACAATTTTAGTGCGCATTGACAGCTACATAGTAAGTTATTAAGCTAACTGTTCTGTTCCGTAGCTCCAAAATAGACTGTCTGTACGACGAACTAAGTCCCAGTTTGCTCTGTATTTTGACAGGTCTGTTTGTGTTTGATATGGGTGAAACAGTATGCCGGCCATTTTGTTCTCTTTACAGACCAAAGTGTTACAGAACACGTTGCGTCAACAAAAGCATATAATGGTTCCATTACAATGGATTTGGGGGTCAGCAACGGACAGATACCAATTGAGAAGTGTAAACCAAACCGACCATGTCGACTTAGATTGATTACGAGCTAGCATGAGAAAAAAGCGCTCCTAGCGGCCGGTCCTCTGAAA
>NC_049995.1:10046909-10052812 GCF_000003815.2 Branchiostoma floridae
ATTGATTCATATCGAACATATTGATTAAGAATGATTCATATCGACCTATATGTGTCATTTATATAATGTAATTGACCTGCAAACAAAGTACAATTTGGTCTGTCACTGCCATATGTATTTATACTATAGATATCAAGCAAACGATGCCATACATTGTGTAAATATTTTAT
Organism: Branchiostoma floridae; assembly: GCF_000003815.2. NCBI lineage: Eukaryota > Metazoa > Chordata > Leptocardii > Amphioxiformes > Branchiostomatidae > Branchiostoma > Branchiostoma floridae. The sequence continues at coordinate 10,047,080 of NC_049995.1, forward strand.
TAAGTACGTGATACATGGGTTTTACCTTATTTAATGCAATCATTGAGTGTCATGTCAACCGTCACCCTTAGAATTGGTGACAACAATACACTTAATACATTTGCATAATGAGACGAATAAAAATTCGGACCAAGTAAAGGCACATGCAAAGTTAGGGCAATCCCCGTTAGTCATGGGAGTGGGAGTAGTAGGAATAGTAGTAATGATCGGAGGGGTAGTAGGCGTTGGTCGTGGTTTCATTGTGCTCTGTTGGACGATATTGTATCCAATTCCAATAGCTATCATAATTACTATGATCAGTACCAATCCCAAGCAAAGCAACATAACACCGCGTTTACTCCGCATGCACTTATTGCAGGTGTACCGTCGTGGTTTGCAATCGCGGATGAAGTGTTCGCCCTCTCCATTTTCCTCCTCCATCTGCGAGAGTTCCGGCTGCTCCATCCCCACAGTGTCACCACTGGGGATCGGCAAGTAGCGATGCCCTCTGTGCTGTCGTTCTGGTGAACTCTGATTCTGTAGTTAAATGTTTAAAATTCTGTCACTATTTTCAATTTGGTTGTTTTGTAATCATCTGTGTTATGCATGATCTAAGCAACTATCAAAGTCATTTCTGAAGTATAAATGTAGATAATCACAAATGTAAATGAAGTCTCACCATTGTGTCGGCTTCTGGATGACTGAGGTTTAATGAATGCACCTAAAGGAAAACATGAACATACACATATTAAAGGGACGAAAATACTAGCATTAGTGTTTGAAATAACCCTTTTTTATAACGTGAATTGTGATCTAATTTCATTGGTTGGCCAGTGATAGCTCAATAAATTACGAATACATGCATTTGATGATGTTGCTACATGTCCTAAACGTATCAGTCACTGTTGGTACTGAATCTGGTAGGGTGGTAGTGTGATCTTTCTCCTCTTCCCATAGTTTCAGACACATAAAACACTCAACTTATAACAACTCTTAAAACTGCAGAGTTGTTGTAAGTAAATTTAAGTATGAGTGTTCACAAAAATTATAACAATTTGTGGTTCTGAATTTACCTTGTAGGATGGCGTCCAGTGAAGTGAGTTCAAACTGTCTCTGTTCAAAGTGATACAGCTATGAATCCGCTGCTGAGTACTACATCGTCAAACAGCATACAACAAAATAATAGTACGCACTGACGGCTACACAAAACAGCAGCACGGTTCTGTAGCTGCAAAAAGACGGACTGTGCGAGAGAGTGTCTTTTTGCAGGTACAGGACTGTTTGATGTTACATGTAAATGAAAGTGTATACTTCAACCATGCTGTTCTCTAAACAGTCCACTAGTATTACATGTATACAGAGCACACTGAGTCAACAAGACAATAATGGTTCTTTTACAATAGAATTTGGGGCCAGATGCTGAAATGTTAGGGTCTGTACAAGATAAATATCCACCTTTGGCTTTTGTATTACTCCGCGGGTTTGGTAGGATAGTGAAGAAAAAACGTTTGAAACACACACACACACACACACACACACACACACACACACACACACACACACACACACACACACACACATATTGTGCTTGTGTGTGTGTGTGTGTGTGTGTGTGTGTGTGTGTGTGTGTGTGTGTGTGTGCTGTGCGCGCGCGTTTGCTAACCAAATTGTAAGGTAATACAAAGAGCATATAGGTGGACATAAATCATAAATCAAATCATGCCATACATATTGCACATATAGTAAAATACATTTTAATCATACTTCAGTTTTATACACACATCAAATTGCAGATCCAGTTTTACACATAAAGGACGGAACAAGGAGGTAAATCTACATGTGACATACTTGCGGTAATTACCCAACTGGTTATTACATATACATACAATAATGTGTCTTGATACTCCAACTGCATGGTCTACTATACAAACATTGACATGAATGTTTAAAAAATTGTTGACACTCAGTCTGTTTCACAGCGTTGTGACAGTATGTTTTATTGACCCTTATCTCTTCCCAAAGTCCCAATTCGTGGACTATCTTACAAAGTGAGCACCACGTGTTTGTTCTCTGACGTCACAGACAAGTTAGAATATATCATATCACGGAATGTGCAGTATGACGGGCACAGTGTGAGCTGACGTCGTCATAGTTTATTTGTTCAGTTTCCTATTCACGGTCCTGAAGGTGGTATCTCACTGCACTTGGGGCACCGGTGCGGCACTGCGGGGTTCGTTTACTGCGGCACTATTGTATTTGCGTAATCTCTGTTTCGGTCAGCCCCTCTTCTCTTCACCATTTTGCAATTGGTCTCTGCAAGTCCCGTCGTTATAGGTAGACATATCAGTCTGACATGGTCGTTATATTTGGTGGCGAAGGAAGTCTCGCACAAAAGACCACTTCATACAGTATACAAAAAAAATAGATATCTATGAAGAACATGCTCAAGGGTAGAATTTCTGAATCAGTTTTTGTTGCTCACTTCTGCCAGGGTTTCTTCACTCCGGAGGAGGAACCCCTCCCTTCCCTTGATCCAGACTTTTCTGCTTCAAGCAGCTCTTGGCCACCTGTTCTTTCATCCTTGCAATGATGAACCGATGGAAATTCCTCGCCATTTGTAAAACGTCACAAATGATGACACCGTGCGTTCATGTTGCTTTATCCAACCTTTCAGGGCGTGTTGTTTGTTCAAGATTTTTGGTAACAAAGCTGCAATGGATAAAGCATTGTCTCCACGGCCAAGAATATTGTATTCTATTTAATGTTTCCAACTGTTCAAGCTAAGTAGTAGTAGTCATCATGGTAGTACAGCCTAACTCGTCGTCCTTGTTGGGACAGTCCTCTTTCCTATCGCATCTCCAGCCTTCAGCTATACAGGTCCCGTCATTGCAGGTAAACTGGTCAGCACCACAAGTTCTAACTGAAAGAACAGACAAGCAAGAAAATGTGTTATTTTTTGTGTAAGACTGTCACTGTTTCCATCTTAGATTATGCTGTTATACCGATCATTCGAATTCATTTTCTGCATTTACATCGGTACCTCGTATATCGGAACGGTATCTTCATTAGACTATTACCTACAAAAATGTAATGGATATTATTCAGCTATACATTCAGTAATTAAACATCTGTATGGTTGTACTTTTCTTTTGTTTATATTTCATGTTATATATCTGCTTGTTTTCTTGTAAAAATAGAAAATACTAGATGAATTGAATGTTGTTCTTACCTGGACAGTTGTCTTCATCTTCCCCATCCGGCAGACAGTGTTTGATACCGTTGACGTCACACACCAGATCGAAACTGATACAATCCCCATTGTTACATTCAAATAAATTCTGGTCACTGCACGACTTTCCTGTTGTTGTTGTTGGTGTTATTGTTGTTGTTGTTGTTGAGTCTGTCACGCTTGATTCTGTGTTTTCTTGCGTCCGTGGATGCTGTGTTGTTCCTGCAAGTGTAATAGAATGTGCGGAAGACTTTGAGTTCTCATAAAACAACATAGTAGATCTCTTAATATAATTTCACCAGATTGGTAGAACATAACATATTGGAGTTTTCGTTCAAACGACATGTATGTACACAGATAGTGGAAATTCCTAATAGATATAGATATTATAGATAGATTTAGATATAGTAGATATTCAGCATAGTATCAGCATGCGAACAATACATGGAAATATTAGAGATTCACTTCAGTGTCAGAGAAAGTCGCTAGAGGGCTCAAAGTCTGATAAAGTGTTTACTGTCAAGAGCTGAGCACACATTACAATCTATAGCTATGCTTATGTACCACAGAGAGGTATTGAACCAATACTAGAGCAACAAACACACACTACCAAAACAAACCTTGGTACTAAAGGTGAAAACTGGCGCATGGTTTTAAACATGATATACACTCTCGTGAGTTTACGTTCTGAAATCATAAGTCATTAGCAATGATCTCAAAGAAGGCGACAGTGGTCGTTGAAATTTTATCCGTGTATACCTTTGTGTTGCAAGAAAGATTGGCATTGTATTATGACAAGTACATGTACCTGTACTTTCGGATTGAATCGCTGTTGCTGTGGCTGGGAGGATGCTTTTGGTTGTGGTATGATGAATCGTATTTGTAGGCTGGAGAGTAACCGGGGGATTCGCCGTTGTGCCATTTGACGCTGGACCTAAGGGCACTGCTGTCCCGTTAATTGGTGGCTCCGCTCCTAAAAAACACATTATACACACGCTTTCGTCAATTTTTCTCGCGATTCTTCGACCAACTTCAAACGTGCAAAATAATGTAATTTAGTCGGTTGCAATGGGTATTAAAAGAAACATGAATGCAAAGAAATAAACTATACCTGGCAAATAAACTGCAAGTAGTGTCACTGGTATCGCAAGGATTATTACCATAGCGACTCCGGCAATGATGTAGCAAATGTTGTCTTTGAGACACTTGCATCGTGTACTGTCTGCAGTACCAGTTTGGATCCGTTGTCCATTCTGTGCTTCAACATCAACTTTTATGCGGTCCTCAGTTCTTTCGCCGTTTTGACGTTGGAGTTCAATAGCACCGTCGTTTGCCATTCTATCTTTTTGACTGCAGGGAGGCAGGACTTGAGGTGAAGGGTGGATCTTGTTGCCTTTTATCTGCAGGGGATGAGCCAGAAAACCACCGTTGAGCGATGAAATTGATATTACAACAAACTGTACATGTCCGCTATTCATAAAGCCCTCTCCCACCACTGTTTCCATGTAGCTTTGTTTAGACAGTTTATTATTACAACAGTAGACATACTCTAGTACTTTTGTCGAATAGGATCTATAAAAGTTATGGTATTTGTGACTGTCAATGATCACACATGTTGTACGTCCTTTATCCGCAGGGTAACCTATATCCATTGTTTATTTTAAACAAAAAAACAGGGTATTTAGAGACATCAACATGTCGACAGACGGTGGGTTCAAATTGAAAATATTGTCAGTCTGGTATAATTGAAAATATTACGGATTTGAAACAGACATCCCTAGATACGGTGTTTTTGAAAATAGCGAATATAGGTTACCCCGCGGATAAAGGTGAACTAGCTTTACATACATGCATGTGAGTGCGTATGTATGAAAATTGCACTCGTTTCGTTACTTTTTGAATGGAGACGAATACTACACTTACTCTAAGACAGCTACACACGACATACATGTGGCTGGGCTCAAAACGTATAACTTACCATATCAGCAGGTCTCTGCCTATACACGCGTGGAGCCGTTTATCAACCCTATGAATGAAATAAAGAAATTATGAGTGTTATTAGAAGAACGACTATAATGCAAGCATTAGAGTAGATTATGGCAAACGTCGCGCTAACCATTAAGACTTTTTCTCAACAATAGAAACAGGATCGTGATTATTGCTATTTTTGCCAAACAACAGATTTCAGATTGACGAAAATGAGCAATGTTGATATTTGAAAACACTTGTCGTGAAACAATAATCCGTTGGAAACATGTTATAGAGACCTTTAATAAGGATAGATTCTTGTATCCCTAAATAATGTCAGATATCGATATGAGCACAATTAAGAAAATATCAGTTGCAATGCAGAAGAACCCCCTCTAATATCAAACCTTTTCTGTTAGACATGAGTTGAACGCAATCATTTTTTGGCCGTGGGGTGTACTAATCGGGGAATCCCCGTATTGAGTCGTTACGTGTCACTGTTGGGACTTTCCATAATGTACACCAAATTTCCCCGACGTGAACAACTATTTTGTACA
>NC_049995.1:10052912-10071011 GCF_000003815.2 Branchiostoma floridae
CTAAGATTGCCATTGCCCATAATCTTGGAAGCGAAATCAAGTAAACGTACAACATTTTGTTCAAGGTATACGTAATGGCGACTGTGTCATAGAAAAATTTTGTTCACCTGTAACGGTATTCAATTGTTTGTCGTACAATACTTCCGGGTTGACATCCGGTGTTGTTGAGTTCACCGAAACGTATCATTTTGGAATTTCTAAGGAAAGCAAAACTAATAGTAAAAGGGCAACAGATTTGCACTCCTTTCCCAGTGACAAATAATAGAATATCATTAAGTTCTCTTTCTACAATATTTCGTAACTTAATCAATTGGGTCAACTCTAGAACACAAGTCGTGTTAAAACGGTCCACGACGTCAATACCATTTGAATATACTGTACATGTTGTGTTAAACTTCACTTCGTCCTCTTTATCTCATGGATTTTCATATAGAAATCCATGCACACCTACACGTCAAGACGGCTACAAGGATTATGATATGTCATGATACAGAAAATGTCAAAGAAGACAAGGTATAGGCTAAAAAAAAACGGCAAAAGTACAAAATATAGTGCCTCGTACCTCATACACGAAACAGAGCATGCAAACATCGACAGTTCTAAACGAAGCCGAACTTCACTGTAACATTTCATGAGATGAAACTTCGACACAACAGCCAGTCGAATTCAGTGTGACACAAAATGACTCGGCAACAAAGTACTACGTACACGAAACTATATACTGTCACTTGTGAGTGAGTGAGAGAACCTACCAAATGTAATGTCGGCACAGCTGGCTGAGTTCCCAGAGACCCGAAAAGTGTCCTAAAACCAGTCGAGTGTCCGAAAGTGTTGCTCTGTGTGTTTCACGAAGTTCCTGGCTTTGGTGTTAGCGCGGGTAAACTAGACAGTTTTTGCCACACAACGCAAGAATAGAGAAAAAAAATGTATGGAAACCCCGACTCACTACGTAAATGTACAAAGGGTTATGAATGACGTCTTGGCTATGACGTAATGCTATTAATAGCTACTACGGACTTTCCACTCTTCGTTTAAGTGTTTTCGTCATACAAATGGTACTTTCCAAAAACCCTTAAGCCAAATTGTTTCAGTCGAGATATGTATATTTTCCTTTACAAATGGGTCATGGGTCAATTTGACAATGAACTAAAACAAATTACAAATAGCCGTTGCATATTTGCTTAGCGCCTTAGTCAACAAAAATGCCCCCCCCCCCCCACACACACACACAACGCACATAATAGTACATTTTAACAATGCAGACTGAGTCAAAGTGTATACCTTCTTACAGTTAATGCGTTGTGTAACGCTTGGGTGACTGTTGAGGTATATCCTTGTTATATCATTTTGTGGTCTGACGTCTAGATATCTAGTATATAAACGGAATACGGTTGAGAAGTTGTAAGCGACAAGAAGATTATGTTTACCAAAAAATATTAACGTAGTCATTACGTACAAGACGTGATATTTACATGGAAGTAGGCGGCGCTTTTATGGGCGCACATTGTTGTACAGGGGCTCTTAGTGCGATACATACAAAGTGATGCTTTTCAAAGCCAATTTGTGCTTCAAATAGTCGTAGATGCTGTTGTAATTACGCGCAAGGATATTTATAATTAAGTTGGAAAGCACCCACTGGCTTTAAACTGTATGCCATGTAGATTTTAACATTATGTTGGTCGCAATGCCAAACCCCAATAAAGCCCAATCTGCAGTACCGTTCTCGGCCGGCCCGAGAAAGCGTTTAAAAAGACCGTCAAATTGCCAGATTTCGATCTTTTCCGAAATGATGAAATCAAGAGAGGTTCACAAAGGGGTTTGAAATCTACAAGCTTATTTTACTTTGTTTTCATAAATGCTACCATTTAACGTCAATTATCGTAATATTCAAAACATTTCACATTTTTTTTTCATTCAAAACGCTGTAAAGCTATGTTGGCTCAGGAAGGCATTTCAAACCAACTTATTAGTATTACTGAACAACCTGCTTTGACATTGACAATAGATAATCATATAAAACATTTAAGTTTCTTCCGATACAAACATGAGAAAGGAAAGATGTAGACAACAGAAGTTCGAAGAAAATTTGCCATAGAATTTATTCTTTTGATATGTATAAAGCATACAGATATTTACGACATGAAATACAATACTTGGGTTCCTGCCCAGAGACTTATAAAAGCCATATTTACAGACGAACAATGTTGACAGCAGTTTACATATTGGAAAACATTCATTTTATGTCTTATACTATATTGATACAATCTGATGACGTTATATCGCTTATCATTTTCTAAATACTTAGATTAGCATGGACACATTGTGACTATTTCTTGAATGATATATTCTGTAGCATATAAACAAGCTTCAAAATGTTGTATCATATTCAAATGTCAGACAACACAGGTATCATAACAAAACTGCGCATTCCATCGATAATTTCCTATGGCATAATTGTATCATTCTATGTAAGCCATTTCATTTTAGGATAAACTTGAACATTTTGATATTATAATGACCATAACAGCAAGTTATATATCCGCCTCATTTGAAAGCAGACTTTTCGCATGACTTACATTTTACAATATATACAGATTAAGTTTTACAACATTATGGATAGCAACAGCGGTAAATATATATTGTATGTTTTTTTGTGGAAGTATCATATCCTTAACGCCAATGCAACAGAAACTTTTTTTGCTATTATACTGACCGTAACAGCAAATAGTATATCTAACATGCAAAAATGTTTTACATGAAGACCATGGACTTAACAACCGTCAGTTTCCCAATACAATACAAATCTAATCTGCCCATATCTACTAGTTCCCTTACTAGTTCCCCTAGCCAAGCTCCCTTTTACTGGCCACAAATTTCAATTCTAACACTTAGTTTATGCAACATGAAAAGCAACAGCTAAACTGTCCTAATCGAAATACAACAGAAATTTTAAAGGAGGATCTAACATATATAATTAGCTATCTAGTTTTGTATCAACCCAGCCCCTCAGGTATTTAGCGTCAACATATTTACAACATCATGTATAGCAACAGCTTAACTTTCTTAACTAAAAAAAAATAAAAGAACAATGCAACAGAAACTTTTCAAGGAGGACCTAAGATACATAATCAGCTCTCGAGTTTAGTATTATTCACAACATCATGCATAGCAACAGCTAAACTTTCCTAAACGACAATGAAACAGAGACTTTAAAGGAGAACGTAAGATACATAATCAGCTCTCCAGTTTAGTATTAACCCAGTCCCTCAGGTACATGACGTCAGCATATATCCCGGGTTTGTTGGGCTGGCCACACCCATCCCCCCAGCTGGTCACGCCCACCAGGTACCACGTGACCCCGTCCTGACAAACCAGAGGGCCGCCTGAGTCACCCTGGAAAGTGACGGACACAAAATGTTAATTTGCTTGTTATATCTATACGATTGTAGCGCACTGACACTTATGCCTTAGCCAATCCTTTAGACAGTCAGACCTATATTGTAGTAGCCAAGTATATGTGTCAATTTTGTTTTTGAATTAAGCTTGTGATAAGGTATTAGAATCTTCAGTCTCTATGCAACCTATATTCGTTGATTCCGAAAATGGGTTAGTGAGGAAATTTGTTAAACACAACATCTGTGATACCTCTATGCAGTGTTGCAATATTAAATGATGTCTAAAAGCTGCCATTACTTTTTTAATTTCATGCAAAAAAAACGCAACAAATAAGGGCGAACTAGTGTTAAAAAACTGCATGTTATAAAAAGCCAGTGATCACCAAAATACATGATTGATATATAAAAGTCATTTGATACTGTAAATAATTACATGATAATTTCGATTTGACAAACGGGAGATTATCGTGAAATCTTGTTTATCTCAAGTGGTGTGAGAAAAAAAAGTATAGATAACATTTTAGCACATTGCCAGTATTACCTACCTGACAGGCATCTATGCCTCCTGCGTCATATCCGGCACACAACATCCGGTCTGTGATCTGTCCATCATAGTGAGTTGCGTCATCACACACGGTGGAGTCGACCAATGGGACCTCGGCTTCTTGTAACGTGGTAGCTTGAACACCTATAGAAATAAGCAACAAGAATTTTTATTAGTCAATGGTTCTACGGTGACAGTTGATTGGACGAGCAATAGTAATAATACATAAGCTGAATGTCATTGTTGCAAGAATTATCTGTCGAGAAGTCCAGGAAGATTAAGTAGTGGGTTTTCTGAATTAAATTACAAAGTTTGACTTACGTTTTTCAAACGAAAGTAAAGTAAGCAACCTAATTTGAATCAACCTAGGAAGTGTCACAACATATAGAGTCTGCTCGATGAAATATTATGCAGAAGTATGAATCTCAAAAACGGTATCAAAGTTGAAAGACGACATCATGAAGCCTTTTACGTCAGTGCCTTGCAGTGAAAAACTTTCTGCAAATTATGATCCACTGCTCACCGAGTCACGTGGTCCATGTGCAAAGGGTGACGTAACAGAAGCACTGAATCGCTCCATCTTTGACAAAGACCGGAGTTTCACAGTCAAAAAATTCCACTTTTGTGATAGAAATTACTGTTGACTTTGCTTTAGAATGACTTCTTCCAACACAGACGAACTTTCTGCCCTATTAAAGTCGTTATACTGTATTCAATATTGTTACTTGTCTTCTTCGTTCAAAATCACACTTACCACCATCTGCTATGGATCCCCATCCAGATATCCAACAGTTTGTGCCTACAGGAAACTCTGTGTCTTCTCCGGGTAGACAGACGGGGTAGACATGGTCTGTGATGTTTACTTCAGAGGACAGTTCCATCACAGCAATGTCAAAATCCGTCCGTATGGTGTCATACCTATGGTGGGAAAAGTACATGAGTTATATATCCTTCAGCTTAAACAAAACAACAGCTATTGTTTACCAAAAAAAAAAAGAAGTGCGATTCCGATTCAATCATAAAGAACCATGCATAACTACTTCTTCGGCTATACTATTCATACTTAGACAGATAGACAATAATAAAGACAAATACACCCAAGGAATATTACCTTCTTTGCGAATCCCGTTACTGCAGTTTCAATATTAGAACTTTGAGCACAAACAACTTATCATCAAAGTAAAGGGCCTTCTGTCAAATTTTACAAAGAAACTGAATGCAATTGTTGTACTGGTCATAGCAAATTTGTATGAATTGGAAAAAAACTAAGTATTTTCACGAATCGATATATCCATCAACGAATAGATGTATGGTGAAACTTCGCATTCTCTACTTGAAACAGTACACGAAGCCATAAGCATTCCACTGTGAACTCCAAGTGCAGTTGCCTTCATTTAACCGCTAGAGGGCATACGTATTACATCCGCATCAGAATATTTGGAAACGTCTACCTCTCGTGAATGATGATCCTGTCCACATCACGTGACTGCAGGTGTTCTGTGTTCTCCCCCTGTTCATGTAGACCCAGGTACGCCGTCCAGCTGCCGGGGTTCGGTGAACTGTCAATCATAAACAGTATTTATATAAGAAGAAGAACTTTATTGCATGATAACTGTAGAGGATACAGTGTATGGCAACTTGTACATACAAAACATACAGAACAGTTTAACTACTTGAGTAACTAGTATCTAAAAATCTAAGAAACTAATCTATTATATATATATATGACCTATACAATATTCCAGTTTTAAATTGTACTTGCAAGTGTTAGTACTAAATTCTTTTTTATCATTTCCAGCGATCTTCTGCTATAATGATAGAAATCAAACCCAACCTGATCAAAACTAGCCAACACTAATATTTGAGTTATCTCGTCTTTTTGCAACAATGTTAACCAGTTTTCGTTGACATATGGTTATCGCCATATGTTTCAACCATGTACTTGAAATAAGCTCTTGTGCATGAACTTGGAAATAAACTTTGAGGCACGGGGCAGATCCACGCAAGTGTCGGACCTAGTCTCGTGATTTCGCGAGACTAGGTCATACCGTGATCAAGATGTACTGAGCAGACACCGAAGGTCGGAGGTACTTGTTTATCTATTGTCGAGAGTCACTGACTGAAGAATTATTTTACTGCAACTTTGTATTGTATTTGTGGGTTAAACAAGGTAAATAACATTTAGTAATTTACAATAAAACATCGTGTTACTTACTCATGCACACAATGTGCTGCTGTGACTACGAACTTGGTGTTGACGAGAGAGGCCCCACATGAGTGACTCCCACCGTCGTGCAGGGACACCTGCCAGGGCCAGCCGCCGCGGGTAGGCTCCCTCCCGCCTACAATCCTCGCACTGCCCCTTCTACTGGTCTCTACTACCGGTCTTCTACCACAGGCTGTATAATGAAAAAACATTTACAAAATGTTTAACTTTACAAAATTCCAAGACAATTGCCAAAAAACAGTTATTCAGGTTTTTCTGGATGTGATTTTGCTTTTCGGCATATCTTATTTCATTAATGTCTATTCTTCAGGGCTGACCTGTCCATACGAAAGACCTGTCTATACACAGTTAGACTTGTCCATACGAAAGCACACAAAATACACCGAAACAAGGCTTCAAAAAAGTATCAAGTCCAATTTCAATCTTAAAGATCTTTCTCCACCAGACAGTCACAAGATTCATCTTTATGCCCATTCAAAATTCCGAGGAATCCTTGCTCTATGAAAGAAACCTCACATTTGACCCCAGTTTTCTCCTTATACCATTCATATGAACCAAAAACTAAAATCCTTCCGCACGCTAACTAAAACTGCCAAACTGAGCAAATTTTGACCAAAATGGGATAGCTTTTCTTGGGTCAAAAGTGAGGTTTTAATCATGTCCAGACGTGTTATGTTTATCATATGCTGCTCTAATATATTGCCAGCCATATTAATATTGTTGTATCCAGTTTATTTCTTTATTATTTCTTTACTCACTGCAGAATTTTTCGTCCCTTCCGTTGGGACAGTGGTCCGTTCCATCGCACCACTGTACAGTCGCTATACAGGTTTCGGCACTGTCATAACAGAACCGTTGGTCAGTGCTGCAGTTTCCTTGGAGGACGATAGGTGTCGCCGTTGACCCTACAAGAACAACATCTTGCTAAGCTGATTCATAAACCAATAAATGGAGTCAAGCATCTTACCCTTATTAATTTCGCATTTCAAAAGGCACTAAGATCAGTAGAAAAAGTAATAAATTGAGTTCAGTATGAATACGGCACCTGTACAATTTGAAAACATCACAATGTCTAAAATTCATTTTTGCCTATCCGACACGGTATCACATCGACTAGACAGTGTCACCTTTAAACAAACGTTATGGAATTTCTTAGCCTAATTAACGAGTAACACAAATGTAAGACTACGTGAGGATTACCTTCACAATTGAGTTCGTCCTCCCCTCCACTGCAGTCCCGATAGGAGTCGCATGTCAGGCGTAGCGCTACGCAAGCGCCATTCCCACAAGTGAACTCGTTCGAATTGCAAGCTGTTGAACAAATTATTGATAATACATAAAGTCCAGATCTAAAAAAAGTACCATAATAGAGTAGACACAGTGATGCAATTGATACAGAGGTACAAAAACCTTTGATTTATCAACTTCAGAATCTGTACAGCCATAGTCTCCGTTGGCGCAAATAGCTTGTATGAGACTGATACCTCAAAAAGGCTTTATAGCTTTCCTATATGTAAGTATTGAAGTTGCAATTATTGCTTTGAACAGGGCTTCTTATCTCTATATTTCAAACATAACGTACTTCTAGCTGTACAGTTGAGCTCGTCGTCCCCACCGGAACAGTCGCTCTCGGTGTCACACTGCCAGCTGCCAGGTATACATGCACCGTCCGCACACTCAAACTGGAAACTACTGCAGGAAGCTGACAACAGAGATAAGAAAAATTGTTTACAAGTTTCTTAATGGGTAACACATGGTTGACTAAACAATAGTTTAGGACAGTAATCTTTCTATTAACATCTTTGCTATTGGGGTTAGTATTGAGGCTATCTAGCGGTACACCACTTGTATCTATGCTAAGCACGAACGATAGATAAACTAGACTATTGAATATTGATGAGGCATCTATAGCAACAAGTATAAACATAGGCTAGTTTACCGAGGGTCCCGGTAAAGCCCATATGGGTGGAAAGGACCAAAAAGGAATTGACAGGGCATGGCGACAGGAAAAAAAATTAAAATAGACAAGAAAAAATGATAATATTGCACAGTTCTAATTGTAAGAAATGAACCAACACTTTATTCTCAGAATATATATCTTGACCCAGCCAAGCAAGGGTAAGTAAATGCAAGAGACATAAAAAAAATCAAGAATGTTGGAAGTTGGGAAGGGGTGCACAAATGACGTACACTTTCAATGTAACAGTTATATGACCTGTTTTCTGAGACAAAGACTACTTACTTGGACAGTTGTTCTCGTCCTCCCCTCCTGAACAGTCATGATCGCTGTCACACAGCCAGGCAGGGTTGATACACTTCCCGTCATTACACTCCCATAGACCCTGCTGGGCACAGGTAGGCGCGCCTGCAAAAACAAGGGATATATCGTCTTCTATTATTTCTTTGTGAATAAATGCTGCAAAAAGTTACGTTAATCCAAATGAGATTCATTCCGTGAATTGAAAATATCCATAATCAATCTGCATATAACGATACAGTTACTCAAACAACTTAAACGGGATGTGATTTTGAAATTGGTATACATTATCTGTTGTCTAAAACCTTCATGATGGTAATGTTATTGTGTACTAACAAAAGGTAGTGGGTGTTACCCGAAAAGTGTGACCATTTTCACATCAATCCATTTGTATGTGTATCTGTAATTTTTTTATCATATGCATATCCTTCCATAGGCATATCGTGGTCTGATTACACTATAAGCATGTAACAGAAAAGTATAATCTTTTACTTACCAGTGGATGCCTGAGTTCTGACATGTGTTGACGCAGTCGTTGTCGTCTTGTCATTAGCTAAACAAAAATTTGACATAAAGATGATATCACAACTGACCACAGTCAACCTAATCTGCGTTGATATTGGAATTACAAACATTTGAATAATAGACCGATATTTTCTTACAAACGAAAGTACTGTAAAACAGTAGTTATAGATATACGGAATCTGATTAAAGCATATTGTACTAAGTACTAATATAAAAATCATATGCTATGTGCCCTGTATCTTATCGGACAGTGACTATAGAATGACATATCAAAGAAGATATGATATTACAGTAACTGTAAAATTAAAGAACTTACAGTTTCGTAAGGAGGATTCAGTTGTTTCTGGCGATGGAGACGATGATGCTGTGGCCATTGCTGCATAAAAATGCATTCTTTTATATTTAACTATCTATAAAAATATATGCAACGCGAAATTTGCTACTTTTAGGGGGGTTTGTACTACTTTAGAATCAGATGATAATTTTGGTGAGTTAAAGATGAAAACGTTAGCAATTCAACTAGAAATTGAGGCACTCTATTCAAGAAAATGCAGGATGTTTCGCTCCCTGTAATTTACCTTTAGCCAAGCTACTCGCATACAACAAGTTAGTCTCGCCCCTGAGGGGTCGCCAAAAACATATGTGTGCAACTTGATTCATACGTTGAATTACTGCGATAATAAGCACGTTTTGTGACACTTTTTGGCATGAAATTGCAGAATTCTTTCTTATAAAATCAGTTTCTTCTTGTTTATTTTGGTGATGTAGATGCAATATGGCCATTTTTAAGGCAAGTTATAACCACATAATTAACAAGTATACGAACCTAGGCAAATGTTACATAATAGTTTCCATTGAACCTTCATAACAGAGAAAGAGAAAACACCAACAAAAACAAAATGTATTCCCTATCGAAAACGTTAGTATGGCGCTAAATGAACTATTCTATAATCTCTTAATGGAAAATCCACATACCTTGTAGGATGATGCCTGCAGTAAGACCTCCTATAATTCCCATGACAACAATTACAACAACAGTGACGCTTATAGCAAACCTACTGGAACACAGCTTTTCTTTGTATATATGGTTCTCTATAGAAACGTTTTGCTGTGAATATCTTTGCATATCTGTGCCATTTGGTTGACGGAATCCTGTTCTAGTAGTTTGAACTGTTTGTGAGAGGTTTGGTTGTCCCTCTGTGTTGGACGGGTGACCGTCGAATGCAGCGTTGTCAAACATGGCCTGAAAAAGTAACATGTCGATATTGTAGTTTAGATAGAATAGAAGATGAACAGCTTGTATTAAACTGTAGATTTTACACCGAAAAAAAAGTTGGACTTTATAGACTCATAGATGTTTTTCCCTACTTTACACACCTAAGTAACAGAGACAAATTCATATCCCTAACGAACAAAGTATATCTGTTCCTATATTTTCAGAATCAAAAAGAAGCGAGAAAAGGTAGAATATGATTGTGCTGGTTGACAGTGTATACATTTCATGTATCTGTCAACTATTCTTTTGTTGCGACCTGTACTTAACCAGTGAGTATATATGTACAATAAAGGTCTTCATTCATTATTTTTAAACTGACTGGCATGTGGATAGATAGACTAATATAAAAAGTCATCATAATAAAAACATTTCCGGTCAACGCTCAAAAATCAGAAGGTATGTGGTCTCAAAAGGAGGGTAAACTGTGATGATAGTATTGTCTATGAAATTCCTCATGCTATGATATCTACGGCAATATTGTAATTTTTTTCTGACTGAGTATCTCTGTATTAGTTGAGTTTCCTTACATTTTCTGGATCCGAAGGGTACACTCGTCTTTGAGAATTCATCTTGTGACACGGCAGTTCACTACAAACATGTCACCTACGGGAGGGTGGGTAAAAAATTAATAACACGTATTTATTCATGCATAAAATAGATGGGACGACAAAAGCAGGCAATCAGAGTCGTTAAGTGATAAACAATGATAAAGATATGCACAAATAAACACATATAATATACTTACAGGAAACACATTTAGACACACATACACACACGCGAGCACACGCACACAAAGTAACGTATACAGTCGCAAAATATACTATAAAGCATGGCAACCTGTCTCATAATACCGCAATGATATCTGACACATTCCCCTAAAAATACACATGAACAATTCAACCAGGATGAAGATTTCTCAATGAAACTATGACATGATTTCCAATGATGTCTGGCTCATCGCATGACGTTAGCTGTGAAACGCGAGAGATAAAATCATGGCCATAAATCCAGTTTACTCAGTTGCGATTAATTTTACCGGTTACAGTGTTATGGACTAGCAATTAACATTTAGAAAAATGACAGATACGTTCTTTGGCTACTCACAGATAGAACATCTGTCATTATTTCAACGTAATGTAAGTTGACATTCAGGAAGAATCCATGACGTACATGTATAACAAAACGAGCAGATACATGTATTTGATCCGCCATTTTGATGACGTACTCTTGACCTTGCAGTTTTGTGAAACCATCGAGGCGTTTACAACTGAAAATTTTTTCAAATTTTGGTTTTTATAAAACCAAACAAAACGACATCGGAACTATAGTGTCCTGTACAACAGATGTGTGCCTGAATTTGTAGATTGAAAACAGGTTACGCAATATGAGGAAATAAACGTTCAAAACATCATGGAGTTCCGGTATCAAGTTTCACTGTGTTATAGACGCAAGTGTCGGCAGTCAAAAAAGTGCCTCATAAACAAAATTATCCATATTCTAATGGTTTATGGCTGTAAAAACGTTTAAATCATTATCACCATGACTGAATTTAGTTAGCTCACTCTGTATACTATATGTTTACATTGCTTGTATACCAAGTTTTGTTGTTTATACTTTTCGGAATACGTGTTTGAAACGTCATACGATCCATGTAGTGTCCCTAGTCCTTTGATATATGATTATACAATAAAGTTCTTTCATGATATGATTATCTAGCTCTCAAAAATTATATTCTAGGAACATCTATAATCTGTTTTATGCACCTTTAGAAACACCACCAGATTATATGACTCACCCAGCAACAATGCTACAACCCTGTCCGTACGTTCGTGACCATGTACACAACACACAGATTTGTTCGTGGATTTAGACGTAAGCATAACGCTTGACTTCAAAATTTGAAGATCAACGGACGATTTAGAAGGATGAAAAGATTGTGTCAAGTTGATTCCTGTTGAATCTTTCACAAAGTTTCTGTAACCCAAAGGATATGGTCGACCTTGGTGGCTTTAAAGCATGTCTATCGCCTGTTGACGTCTAGTAAATTCGTAAACTGAGGATTGTACAAGTTTTTTTTTAAATCTAACGTAGTTGGTTTGTAACATTCAAGGAGAATCGTATGTGGTCAAATATTGTGTCGAATTTTGAGTCAAATGGTGCTTGCATGAATAGCCCGTGCTCCATTGTTTGTTAAAAGTTCAGCCAACTGTGACAAGGAAATGATACCTTATAAATCCTGTCTGGCGCACAAAACGCGTACCTACCTATACAGCAGTAGTAAGTAGACAAATGTATGGGAGGGCTTTGTCGAAAATGAAAGGGCGAAGTTTTACTTAGTAAATCATAATAAATGTGTCGTTTATGCCCTGCTAATATACTGAGTACTAAATAAACATGGGTCCTGTACACTCAAGTCAAAACCTTATATAGTGATAGATAATATAGTGATAGATAGATTTAGAAAAGTCAAAACAGTTGACACGTTTAGTATATTTTGTACGTTTTTCCTAAAGGCATGGTAACGAATAACGTTTGAATGTGTACTAAACACCACGGTGATAGTGTGTGCTGTCAGACGTGAGGCAACACTAGGACAACATTCACGGTTAAAATACTAAACATACGATCATTTGGGTAAACATATGTATCATATGTATCAAACAAACGTTCTTCTGACATATTGCCTTGCCTTGGTATGATTTGAGCAACATATCATATCATATATTCACGGATCTTTACGCAAAATTATCGTCACGGTAAATCCCAACCTACCACGCTCAACACTTATTGAAACCTACAACTGAATCCCGGCAGATTACATGATAATGAGAGCAGATACATCGGTCTTTTGTGTCTGGCTATCTTTAAGTTCATAGTTATGCTTGCCTTCATCGACGAAAAATAGCTCTATAAAACAAAATACAGAACTATATCAAACATTTAATGTTCATGATTGATACATTGATAAGAGAATGACATTCACCTCTCTAGTACGTACATACCTTGCCAGTTCCCTTGTCAGAAACATCTACATTTGGATAGATCAGTGTAGTCCAACCACCAATAGACCACCAAGGCATACGTGGCGCTTCCGAAGACTACCTCTAATCACTGTGATTTCCCCTGAATAACAATCCGCCATTCACTTCCAAGAACTGTTTTCATCCCGGACGCCATCTTTGTTCCGTGTGACTAGTATCTGTTGACTTTATGTTGATGCCTGTAGCGACCGATCTTTGTTTACGTAGTAATAGGACACCTGGCGTGCTTTACAGGTGAACGAAGCAGACAAGTGTAAACAAATCCAGGTAATACTCGCCAAGGGCGCCATGACCTGATCTCCGGCCAAGCAGACGTTCGACTCCGGATGATTTTTTAAAGTTTATTTTTGACGTGTTTAAGGCTAACGTAACATTTCTAAGCCGGATCGGACTGTTTGTGGGCACAAAAAAATACCACGACTATTCTATTTTAAACTTTACGTCTTGAGTAGCTTGGTGTATTTTATATCCTTTTCGGGCCCCGGTTTGGAAATGTGACGTGGGTCTAAGAAGGCGGTTTTGCCGGGACGATTGTTGAGCGTTTGTACAGCGACTACAATTGGATTGGTGCAACAATATTTTTGGGGTCTCAACCAGGCTCCACGGATCGCTGGTCAAATACTAGTAGTAGAAATTAGACAAGTAGAATAAATATTACGCTACGAGAGTTGGCGTGGCCGGTCAGATTAGTCAGTACGCGAACCCCTAGCATACTATTCCCTCTATATTACTACCTATTTGACCAGCAAGCCGCGAAGCCTGATTGAGGCTACGTCAGGCTACACTAGTGGATAGGAGGCAATACCAACGGGGTTATCTTGAAAATACTTCGTTCTTTTCACAAATATATCCTCATTTCGTCGTTTAAACCGAATATTGTCCGCCACTGCTTTTTCCTTTGTTGTTTGCCTTTTTATTAATCGTTTTTATCCGTACCTTGAGCGACGGGCGGTAAAATTCAATTTTAAGTATTTGAACCTAAATCCTGTCTACTTAGGTGTATCCCTCACACGTAGGTCCAGATTTTTCTTGAGTTGAAAAGCTGGACTTTGACGTCACAAAATTGGAATTTCAGTTACCTGAGTGTTGATATCTCGGAAATGTAATGTCAGTTGAAGCTAGAAGTGTTTTCTTCCTAAATATTTCTTCCTATATATTTTTTATCACACTGCCACATGTGGTATAGGAAATTGGTCTCGATTTTGAATAGAACATATACTACTTACATATACCATACAATGATAAGTGTATTTGTTCCTTCACTTATAGAGATTTGACGCCGGAGGCATATTGAATAAAATGCCTGAAGCTCCCTCATAGTTATTCTTATAGTAAAATTGTATGATACACGGACACAAGACACATTGCTCTTGCTATTCATGTTGTATCTAATACCAACTTCAACACAAAATTAAATCATTAGAATTACACAAAATAAGATAAAATAGCAGTACCAAACCAAGTCTATCACACAGTGATAGCCATATTAGTTACCGAATCATTCTTTTATTTATTTTTTACTATTTCGTATAGAAATTTTTCTTTTGGTCAGACATAACTTTCCATAATTTTCTTAAAGACACTTAATACATACACCAATGCCTAATCACTTGGTAACCGACACATCACTAAAAAAACTGCTCATATGCACAATATGCACAAATGGCAATAATAGAATGAATATATATGATATATATTTAGAGGGAGGGGCTGTCAAAACCAACACACTGTTATTTTGGTTGTGATTAAACATCATAATAGCAGCATTTGTCAAATGATACAACCTAGATTATTCTGTTGTAACCTTACACATTCAATTCAACATAGATAACACGGCAACGGATTTAGCATCTTATGAAAACTCATCAAATAAATTCAAATCCTTTAGAAATATTTTACAAAAGCATATGGCATAGAAACAGACACAATAATTGTTCTTTTGATGTCTATAGCAAAATCTGGCTGCAGGACTGATATCAATTAGGATTTATTTACCATGGTCATTAATCACCGAAGTATTCCGTCCTTCTTTTTTTACACACAAACTACATCAATTTTACAGAATAGAATATATTAACTTTTTACACACAAACTGTACATCAATTTACCGTAAAATCCACACAAAAAAATCAACATCTGGCCTGAGAACGAAAATTCTCAGCCATTATTTTCATAGTGCATGATAACGCTAAAGATCCAGTCTCTGAAGTGTTTGACGTCAGCAAAGACCCCAGGCCTGTACGGCACGGCGCACCCAGCTGCACCCCAACTGGTCGCCCCCACAAGGTACCACCTGTTGTCCGTGTCCTGACATGCGAGTGGTCCTCCAGAATCACCCTAAAGAGGAAGCGAGGAGACTGGCCAATCAGATGTCTCGTCTCATAGGCTTAAAGATCATTACGAGCAAAGTTACAATCACGTGTCATCGATGTAGCTAGTAGGTACAATTCGTAGTGGCTGCCGCATTTATGCAAATTAGAAAATATGCAAATGAGCAAATGCTAGATATGTTAATGTTCTATCTGACCATCCCCGAAGAAAAAAAATTGAAATCAGTCAAAAATTAATTCGCGCTGACGTCATCCATAAAATGTACTTGCCGTGGCCTAACAAAAAAGGTCATAGCAAGGTCATAGTTACCGAGCAGACGTTCACCCCTCCTGCGTCATACCCCGCGCAAAGCATCCTGGTCGTGATCCTTCCGTTGTAGTGTTGTGCGTCATTACACACAGACCTGTCGACCAATGGGACCCGTGCGTTCTGCAGGGTGTCAGCGGCCGATCCTAGGTTGAGAGATTGCTAGTTGAGAGAGTTGCAAGAACTAGGTCGAGACTTGCGAGAACTAGGTCACTCCGTAAACAAGATGGACTGATAGCCATCGAAAATTTGGAGGTACGTGTGTTTATTACCTTTAAAAAGTAGTTACTGTTAGACGAAAATAAACTGTGCACATACGTGACTAATGAAATTCTTCAACGATCATGTTTTTCATATGATGATTTAGCAGACAGAAGAATCATAACTTAAGATTGTAATAATAAAATGTAGCATATCAAATGGGCTTTGAGATCTTTCTTCGACATAGCATTTAGTTGTACTCTTAAATGTGACTCATGTTGGTTTTTACAGTACATGTATTTACATTCTGCTAGAGCTACGGTTAACTCAAGAAATGTCAAGTACTTAGTAAAAGCGTTCTCCGATATCGACTATTTAGATATGCAAACACTTTGAAATTGGGCGAAATCTCTAAAACAAACATAAAGAGGTTGAGGGAAGGTTGGGGGTCCCTCAACCGAGACGGGGGCCGATACCGACTGCCAAGCACATTTGACCCTTTGCTGACGTCACCCTTCCGTTTCGGATGTGTGACTTAGGCTTGGGTCATTTCAAATTGAGAAGGATCAGAGGACTGATCGAAAGCTTGTTGGTAAGCGCTTTATTTTGTGTACGGATATAAACTAAAATTGTAACATAATGTTGACTACCGTCACAGATGGACTTGCATTCAAAACAAATATATTCAAAATCAATTGCTTACCACCGTCGTACAGTCTGCCCCAGCCAGAGATGTAACAGTTGGAGTTTGAATCGAACACGTTGTCGTCGTCAGGCAGGCAGATGGGCCGGACATACCCTGCCTGATCATACTGTACCGTCCCGGCTAGCTGCATCAACGCGATGTCAAAGTCGTACCTGTACCTGTCATACCTTTCAGAAAAAAAAATACAAAGTATGTACTGGTTTGTTATAAAAGTACAGGTACAACTTTGAAGTTTAGAATCAAGATGGCGGGCGGAACTGGAATATGAAATTACGTCATCAATGACGTAATAGTTGCCCTGACCTCCCATGATAGATGATCCTCTCCACGTTGAACACCTGCACCCGGGAGGTGGTTTCTCCCCTGATGTGCAAGCCAAGGGAGACTTCGTATCCACGTGGGTTCGGGTCACTGAAAACATATGAAAATATAAATTCCAAAATAATTCAATCAGGTTGGTAGAATATATGATAGAGGAAAATTCTTGTATACAACTAGGTTGTGCTTACTGTACTACATATCGCGTCGAGATGCAGAACTCCAGTCAGAAGCTCTGAGGAAGGTGTCTCATAGACACCAAAACGTAATTATATAAGCACAGTAAGTACAACCTGGATGTGTACAAGAATTCTCCTTTATCCGAAAATACATATCGTTTTACTGTGTAAGAAAAATACCTCCAAGTAATATGAATAGCCTTACTTGATGTAAACGTGTCACTTTACATACATACCAACGCACTCTATCAGACGAAATAGATCAACTTATAAGTTCTCAATGCGAGCAAAAGAGCAGCCACGGACGATTTTTTTCCAAATACTTTTTTTTCAAAAGCTTTCAGCTTTTTAACTTCGTACCAATTCTTTATGTATAACAATGCACTTTATCAAGGGAAATGACTGGTGATCAACTCAAAACACTTTAACTTGAGAGCAAAAGAGCAGTCAAATAGACATGCCCGAATCTTTTTTGAGGAACGTCAAGAGATTTTTTTTGCTTTTTAACTATATTTTTCATTTTGAATTTCAGCTAATAATGGACTTTTAAAGTATCAAAGCATCAATTGTCCGATGCAGAACATATATGACAGCATGTTTGTTTGTTTATTTCGATCTCCAATTAGAGTTTACAATAATAATCATAAACTCTATTCTTCCTGGAGTCGTCCATCAACATTATAAAAACAATCAAATAACATAAAGTCGACAAAAGTATACAGTATGACACAAATAGAACTGAAGTAAACTGAATGTAAGAATGTAAAATAAACTCAGTGAACGGAAGTAATGA
>NC_049995.1:10071111-10073230 GCF_000003815.2 Branchiostoma floridae
GAGACAAACACTGTCCCCCAGTCCCTGGGTCACCTGGGTTCCCTGCATAACAAATTAAAAGAAGTCACCGACCTTAATTAAAGCCATCTCAACATTGATTGATTTGATGAACGAATGCGTATGAATGGAGAAGGCGGAAAGGAAGGAAGAAAGAAAAAAAGAAAAGAAAGAAGTAAGAAATGACAGAAGAAAGAAAGGAAGAACGTACGGAAGAAAGGAGGGAAGGAGGGAAGGAAAGAAGGAAAAACGGAAGCAAGGCAGGAAGGAAGGGAGGAAAGAAGGAAGGAAGGAAGGGAGGACGGAAGGAAAGAAGGAAAGGGATGCAAGGAAGGAAAAGTGGGAGGAAGAAAGGAAATGACGATTCAAGGAAGGAAGCTTGATAGAATTAGTTTCATAAGCTTACCACCACAACCGTTTGTTTCGTCGTCTCCATCCAGGCAGTCATTCTCATTATCACAGACCCAGTCAGACGAGATGCACGAGCCGCTGGTACACTGGTACTGCGATGCCGAACATGCTATCAAAAATAGAATAAAGTTTCCTATCATCTCTCGCAAACATGTCTCATAATAGAAGTTTATTTGCAAGTTCTTGTCGAGGGATGATTGAAACATTGGACATACAGGATACAAAGTAAACATACAGAAAGTGAAATGCTTTGGTATAGATAACAATGGTGACAAGTATAAACAAGTAGCTATTCTCACTAGTATTGAAATATGATGTATTTTTTCTGTCCTACCTTCTCCTCCGCAGTTGCTCTCGTCCTCTCCCCCAGAACAGTCGTTAAAAGCGTCACAGACCCACGACGTCGGTATACAGCTCCCGTCGGAACATGTGAACTGGGCACCGTCGCATTGGCGATCTTGAGGGGTGAGAGAGATTTGATATCTAGTCATCTATTCTATATATAATTGTAATGCATTGTTTTACATGTGGCTCAATGAAATAACTTGTCTTGGCAGAAAAGCCAGTCACAAGTATGCAAATGAGTCCAGTGTCACATGTATACAAATAGAAATACTTACCACAATTATCAATGGTCTCGTCCTCTGCGTTAGTGCAGTCGTTGTCTCCGTCACACAGCCACGTTGGTGAGATGCACCTCCCATCGTTGCACTGCCACAGGCCCTGCTCTGTGCACGTCTGGATATCTGCACATGCAAGGAACCATAAAAAGGCTTCATGAAGAAATCGAAGATGTTGCTATATTTCTTGATTGTATGATTTGTACGAATTGCCTTTCTAATTACAAGTAGAAGCCAGTTAATTGCACACCGGATAAACGCACACTTCTGTTTACTGCACGGAATCCTAAAATCCCAAAACAGTGCGGTCCAGCAAGATAACTTCGCATTATTGCACCAGGCGGATGATTGCACGAAATTCACTGGCAAATAGGCCGTGCAATTAAGCGGCTTCTACTGTATGTCCATGCATTTCCCACTGGCTTTCAGTAGGCCACAGGTATGCGTTTAGCAGGAAATGTGATAACCTTTCAGAACGGCGGACAGTTCTGTTGTTATTTTGTGGGCCGACTACTTGCTCTTTGCGAGGAGCTTACAATAGGCGGGGCTAAATCACAAGGGTCTGGAGCGAGCTGCCATCCGGCACCACTCAGGTGACCTCAATACGACTGTCGCAAGTGCCCGGAGCGAGCTGCCATTCGGCGCCACTTAGGTGACCTCAAAGCGACAGTAATTGCCCAAGGTGCGGCCAAGGTACTGTAGGTTTTGAACCACTCACACCGCACCATCACACGTGTGGCGGGTTCTTTAACGTGCCTGGGGTATGGCTTTAGCCTGATAAAACATTTAGCCTGATAAAACATTTATCACACACATGCATTTAACAAACGTGTGTTATGCTATAATCTGTCTCAGTTCTTTAACCTTAGAACATCGGAATGTTTTTGATTCACTCATCACAGAGGTAAGTACGCAAAGACGTTTACATGTATGGAATAAGCCCATTGATTACTTTCCAAATCTTTAATTTGTGCAAACATCGTTGAAGAATCCATCAGTCACGTGTGTACACAGTTTATAGAATTTTCATCAATCAGTGACTATATTTTGAAAGGTAAACTCACGTACCTTTCAAATGTTCGATGACTATC
>NC_049995.1:10073725-10076196 GCF_000003815.2 Branchiostoma floridae
TGTTAGTGTCCATGTGCGTCTAGCATGTGAAATAACGTGTGGAAACACACATAGACACATAAAAACAGTTACTTTCATTCTGATTATGTCAAACAATTATCTCTGTATTTTAAGTGACACAGAAAAAGACAAACATATAGCTAAAGGCTTTGAATTAAAAACGTACTCAAGCTGCCACAGTTACTCTCGTCCATGCCGTCTGCGCAGTCGTCATAACCGTCACACTCCCAGAACCCGAAGATGCAGGTACCGTCTGAACACGCGTACTCATCCTGGGCACAAGTCACTGGAAAGAGCGGAAGTACGTCAGATACTATAACGTTGTCATTTCCGCTTAGCCTATGACTATATGTATATTAGCGATTGATTACTGACACTTTAACATGACAGTCGATGAATATCATATCATATAATTCGAATATGATGCTAGATGTAAAATTATGATTAACTAGAAAGGCCGGTATTTGCCTAATTATATTAACATGCAAATAAAACGTGTAAATATATATATGTATATATACATGGAGAGATATATAGATATATATAGAGAAAGGGGGAGGGGAAGAAAGAGAGAGAGGGGTAGAGAGGTAAATACATGTAGATAGATACTACAGATAGATAGATAGATTCGCGCACGAACGCCATCCATAAAATCAAGTTAGTGGCCTAATGTATAGACGAACGAACGGGATACAAACTCACAGTCACAGCCGAACTCGTCCGAGCCACTGCTACAGTCGTGCGTTCCGTCACATTGCCACTCAGCAAAGATACAGGTTCCATCGTCACACTCGTACTGCCACGAGAAGCAACCTGTGTTTTACATAATTCATACATAATTACATGATTGAAAGATTACAACGATCCAAGGGTACATTAGCGTCCTTCGTCCGTCTGATTTTTTTTTTTTTTTTTTTTGCTTCTCAGTGAATCTGCTCCCTAGGTAAGAGGCGTGTGGTCGGGGTATGGGGGCTTAAGTGAACTTCTTCCGCAATTCTAAAAAAGGCGTGTAAAAATTGATAGAATGTATGAAAGGTCTCGTACCGCAGTTGAGTTCGTCGTCAGCTTGGCCTAACCAGAGGGGACAGTCTGCCATCTCATTGCAAACTAGATCTCTGTCGATACAACTGCCGTCGAAGACGCACTGGTGCTGGTTAGAGCTGCAGTCCTCCATCGCTGTGGAAACAGTATAAGAAGAAATGTAATACAATGAAAAAACTGCAATTATAGAATTATCTCATCAATTATGCAATACTGACCTACTTTGAAAAATTTGTATTTCACTTCGCATATCTTTGTCTGAGCTAGCTACATACTGTAAATAATGAAAATTCGTTATTCTTTTCTTGAGTTATCCTCTTTCAAACGTTTTGACAAAAATGCCCCTGCAATTCCAGAATTAGATGCTAGCGGGCCCAAACTCACGTCAGTTCTTTGCGAGCTATCTAATGCCCCAAAATCATGACCATAGCGTGTGCAGTAGGCTTTCTTTGTTCAGAGTGCCTGGTAGGGCATATCCAAAACACGAGATATCAGACTAGGAAGTTCCATTAATTTTGTAACTTAGAAAACGTAATGTTGACCTTCGAAAATCTGATCGTAACAGTTGGTTTGCCATTGGTGTTGCAAGGCCCATATATGTGGCTCTTTTATAGGCACTATCGCTACTACTTACGAGCGTCAGTGTTTTTCATTTTGTCTTGGACAAGAAGAACTGATGTCTAACTTGGTACTAATGTGGGCACTAATTAAACGAGCTCCATTGACAAGAACACTAGAATGATAATGCCTAATATTTGGACTCTTACCTGAACTCACTGTAGATGCTGAATCTACCAGCAGGTTCCCAAAAGTAGTCTCGCCTTGGACGACGTCCCCCACACTAGACTCGCTCGGTGCTGTGGTGGACATGAACCGGCTGACGTAGTCAACCATTACGCTGCCCGAGGAAAAGCCCGTAACCGTGCTGCTGTTGTAGGTATCGGCCAGGTCACTTGCCTGGTACTTTGCGTCCAGCTGTAAATTAAACACATAATAATGCTTAGTGAAATACCATACTTTGGGCCAACTCCCCAAGTCGTTATTTTAGGATTTTTTTTCCAACACAGGCTTCTTAATATATATCTTCTATAGTTAGCAGATTGAGATAATCTAAATGCGTTCTTTCAACATAAATGAGTGTTTTCAAACCTATCCTTAGTTATTGGTGACGCCTCAGGGGCGGGGTCAAATGTTTACTTTTTCAACTAGACCATGTTCGATTACTAAGTATATCCTCTGAGAACCCCAAAACTGATGCAGGCGTGCGAATAAAACATGTTTGGTCATAAATGCCTTCATTGTAAAAGCGAAGTGGCCAGGAAGGTTGAACGTATGACTGAACACAGAGAATATCGTATACCGTACAAGATATCATTTTGACCTTGGAGTATTCTATGGCATTAGTATACGTTTTCTGAAATTTTTTCTGC
>NC_049995.1:10076867-10079046 GCF_000003815.2 Branchiostoma floridae
TAGCAAGGTTTAGCATGTCTATACTTTTCGCGCAGGCGCAGTACGTTCCGGTGACGTGCTCCGCATCCTCCATCTCAGTTATTGGCGACGCCTCAGGGGCGAGCCAAATGGTGTTTTCTGTAACTATGACTACATAGTTACTCACCACATCCTCCATCTCAGTTATTGGGGACGCCTCAGGGGCGAGCCAAATGGCCTTTTTTCCAACAACGACTAAATTGTAACTCACCGCGCCCTCCACCTCCGTGGCGAGATCTCTGAAGCCGGTGGAGCCGGAGTTAGCCAGGTCGGGAGTGTAGAATCGGCTGGTGATACGGAGGGAGCCCCGGTACAGGTGCGTCTCGACGGGAGGATCCGCTTTGTTAGCTGCATGAGGGGTAAGGCAAACACATTAGGATGACGCTCAAGGCAATTAATTGATTTTATTACTCAACAATCGCACAGGGTACAATTTATGGCAACAAATAACAACTATTTGCTACATAGACAATAGTACTGTACTACAAGGCCTTTAACCCTTAAACTGCCATAGTTCCAGCCCTATAAAATGCTATTAGTTCCAGGGTTGGCCGCTGACCTCCGAAAAGCGACCCCCGAGCAAGGCCGAAGTCCCTAACTTCCGTGGTTTGTGCGCTACACGCGAGCAAAGCTGCTACTTCGGGGGAATACGCTATCCCGGTTATGACCGGGCACGGCACACAGGGCTTGTATATGTATGCCGGATATATCCGGTTTTGGCAGTTTAAGGGGCGTGGTCACTAACCACCTGTCACTCAATCAGAGAAATTCCTTCGTGTTGTCCAATTGCGCCATAAAATGTGCCTGATCAATAATCTACGACAAGAAATGTAACTACGTAGTAACACACAAAAGAGCAAAACGTTCCCTACCAAACAGGACGCCCAGGGCTGCAGCCAGAGCTACGACGATCACGAGGATGACCACGACAACGGTGACTATGATGGCGGTCTTGCTGCAACCGCTCCGAGACTTTCCACTCCTCAGCCATGCGGTGCTGGGGCCCACCCTGTTTCCTCGAGCTCTTTGTCGCGGTGGGTGCCGGGATGGGTGTTGGGGTGGGTGCTGGGGTTGGGGTTGGGATGTGTGTTGGGGTGGGTGTTGAGGTCGGTGTTGAGGTGGGTGTGGAGGTGGATATTGGGATGGGTGTGGAGGTGAGTGTTGGGGTGGGTGTGGAGGTGGGTGTGGAGGTGGGTGTTGAGGTGGGTACTGAGATGGGTGTTGAGGTGGGTATTGGTGTGGGTGTTGAGGTGGATATTGGGATGGGTGTTGAGGTGGGTATTGGGATGGGTGTTGAGGTGGGTAACCACTGAAGGCTGGTGGCCCAGTACCAGGGGCATGCGCCGGGTCACCATAACCGGTGTGGAAAGCAGGATTTACGAATCCATTCTGAAACGAAATTGTGTTCCAAAGATTGAAATGGACAATATGTTATTGACAAAACAATTTATACAATAGTCATATATCGAACATACAAGGCCCATGAACTAAACGATAATGAAGACTATATATAAACTCGGCACAAAAAGTTTGGAATATGAACTTTGGCTGATCATATTTCCGTTGTTTCTGCATCAATTTTAATGTGTTGTATATCAATAGAAAGCGTGTGTGATTTCCTTTTATATGGTATCAAACTCCTCATGATTTTAAATTCGTGAAAAGAGCACCAGGGTTACTTACGTCAGTGGGTCACGAAAAAAATGTGCCAAAATTTCAATTTTTGTGTTCAACTCTGTATCATCCTGCTTGTATGGTTGTGGGTGTCAAGGATTCAATCTATCCTTTTTTTCACGTAATCTTTGATATACAGAACATCCAAGTTTATCTTGAACATTTGAGGAGAGTATATGTGTATTTTGGGTGTTGGATGACCGATTCGAAGTGTGGATGCGGCAAGGAGAATGCCACGCCGACTGTCGCACGGATAGAGCGTAACAGCGCGTAGCGCTTGTTGTGGTGTATGTATGGCTGCCACAGGAAAAATAAGTTTCGCTATCATCCCAGACAAGACAACCCCAATGCTGTGAGATACAGGGACACCATTCTCCATTCAGTCGCAATGTCTTACCCCTTCAATATTGGGTCGAATGACATTCTGTAAGATTACACCGCCCGTCCACGCACACAGTCTGCATTGATCCTGCTCTGTGGACGATCG
>NC_049995.1:10080222-10154377 GCF_000003815.2 Branchiostoma floridae
CATACACACACATCATTCGTACACATGTACATACACACATACACACACAGTCACACACACATATATACACACACATACACACACACTCGTACATACACACACACAGTGACACACACATAAACATATACACAAACACACACATCATACACACACACACGTACAAAAAAAAACAAACATACATTCACACAAGCACGCACACACACACAGGCACACACGCGCAAACACACAGACTGTACAGGAAATAGAACCTTAATAGTGACTGCAAGAACTATTTACACTAAAATACTTATTACTCAATAAGTGCTTCCCTTTTCCGTGCGACTCATCGACTTCCTCAAAAGACGAAAGCACCTCGACAGAACGTATCACACAAGATTGTTTTCGCGTATATATAAGGATGATACCCCGTCTATAGTTTTCAATTGTTGTGTGAGAAAAGCATTGCATGCAACAGGCAAAATCTGATGCAACATTGAACAAACATCTAACAGAAACCGTGATGATTTTTTTAAATACAAGAAAACAACTCTTGTTCATGTCTGCTAAAACATTACAACTAATGTACCATTATACTAATCAAGGATAGAAAGGTGCATAGTTATTGTCGACAGTTGACTTTGCTACTGACTTAAACATACCTTTGTGATATAAATACTTTTGAAATTCGAAAAGCGATAACTCAGTTAAGAATCAGTAGCCATAAATTGAATATTGAAACAGGCAGATACTTCAATGTAGACCCTGACCAAAGGTCCTGTCCTTTCTGTCCAAAGCATGTTGAAGACGAATTTCGCTTTTTAATGGAATATTCTACTAAGATACGCTATTTTACGTAATGAGCTATTCACATTTCTCGAATCCAGTACAGCAGATTTCAAGAGACTCGAGGCTACAGACAGATTCGTATATATATTTCGATGTCACAGCTCCCATAATGCAAAGATAGGCAAATGTATCAAAGACTGGTTTTCTATTAGAAATAATAATGAAACTCATGATTAGCCCAACTCGATTGTGACACTATACAGGTCTTATAAAACAAATTTTATGTCAAACTGCTCTTTCTATAATCAAGAAAGAGAAGAGCTATTCAAAGAGGCCATCAAATTCCACACAAACTTCCTCACATTCAAAAAGAAAACAGTTCTCTTAATTAACATCACAAAACCCACACATAATAGAAAAGGTGGGATCTTTCGTCTTCCACTGTCTTCAAAAAAGGAGTCGGACCCAATAACGCAGGAACTAGGGTTAGCTTTTAATAGTTTTAGACTAGAGTAGACACTTGTGATATTGTATTTTACACTGTTTGAATCTTATATGTTACCTGTAATTAGCCCACGGGCAAGAATTTGCAATAAAACTTGTTATTTATATCAAAGACTTGTGTTAGCCCTTCTTGTTATGTTAATTAGGATGTTAAGTCTTATTCTATACACCTATTTTGTACTTTGTGTAATAGTGGTTACCATATATTGTACCAGGTATTGATAAATTCAAACGTTAAGCCAGTCAGAATCATTGCCAAGAGAACAAGTGTCGCGTATCATATGAACATCACATTCTGGTACACGTGAACACTTCCCCAATACGGTTGCACACACACGCCTTGTGCTTAACGTCACGTACACTATACGGATATTTTTGTCTCTCAAAATGTCTCACACGACATCGACTAACCTTCTCTACGCTTGGGAAAGTTTAGCCGCCTTTTACTGACGTTTTGTTTAGATTGAAGGAATTCTAACTTTGTGACCTTGAGAAACAGTCTGTCGCGGTTGACTGCGACATTGACTCTAATCTTCCCACAATCTTTAAGGATACTAAACATACCTGTACTATCCAAATGACGAGTAGACGCCAAATCCAAGGAATTCTTTGTTCTTCATCCTGATTTTAAGGCAATTTTCAGCAACTTAGAAGCTTCGGGTAGACTTAGAAATCCCCTTTGGCACACTTGACGTACGTATCCTACCACACGAAAAGAACAATGTCCCCTCAACCTCATTTGAATCTCAAAAGGTACCCGGTATATCCCAGTACAGACCTTTTAACCTTGCGCGTATTCAATTCTTGCCCTTTGTTTTTGTTGCAATAGCAAGTGTTATAGATATAGGTTCAGCCATTGGTTCACTCTATAGCATTTGGGAAACCCAATCATGTGTTTTATTTGCCATGTTTTATGTAGTCTGAACTTGATAGCAGTGTTAGTTGTTTTGGAGGGTGAACCAAAGGTCAAAAGTAAGACAATGACAGAAGACACGGTTGTTTAACCATGGATTACTATTATTTCACGTATCCCGTTGCATTCTGGGAGGCGCGGGGTAGTATGGGTAAAGTAACATCATTACCATGATAATATAGACGTTTTACTAAGGCCATGTTGATTTGATTATATGGATGACATCCGCGCTCGCACCAATTTTCGGCCGTTTCCAAAAAAAAAAAAGGTTTCCACCACACAATTAAATGTACAAAGCAGCTGTAAAATGAGCACAAATATTCCGTAGATTGAAAAAAAAGTATCAGAAAACAGATAATTAATCATAGTCTAATGCCATAGAATGCCAAAATAAATCTAAACTCAAAGAATAAGATCTGAAAGGACAGAAAGAAAAAAAAATTCTGTTGGTAGGGGGAGGTACCAGTACAGAAATTCAGGTCCTGTTCAGATCCAGAGGAAACTTGAGAACTGGCAATACTCAAAACAATGGTAATTGGTCAGTTTTGCTACAAAGGAATCTGTTTGGTGGACTATTGGACTCCCACTGGCATTTAAAAATCCCATCTCCAAGTAATAAAGGCTTACTGTCTCTGTACCTTTGACTGTAGAAACTTGGTACAATTGACTATAAACTCTACTTGACTTCGCTCTTGTTGTCTTCTTGGCCCCAAATGCCTGCCGACATAGTGTGTCCATTTTGTAATTGGCGAAACCTGTTCCTCTGATTTTTTTCCAGGTCTGTTTTTTTCAGATTGGTCCAAGAAGAAAAAAAAATTGTCTTGCACTCGTATGATGTACTGGTCCCTACACCTAACTGTTGGTATTCCATACTATGTGTGTTTAGTCCTATGTTCAACATTCCTGGCCACTTTGATTTCATACTGGAGGCAACTTTTTTTTTGGCCAAACTTTTTTTTTATTCGCTCGCTCGCATCAATTTTGGAGTTCCCAGAGGATGTCATCCGTATAATCAAATCAACATGGCCTAATATATTACCAATGATTGCAATGGTATTTTTATTGGGATCATGGGCTTTAGACATACATGGACCGTACATGCTCACCTAGGTAAAGAAAAAATTGAATGATATATATCTCCAAGACAGAGTGTGAAATTTAAGAATCAAATGCCTTTATGCACTCGTTATTGCATGTATAGTCCTGTTAAATAATACAAGCAACACCCAAGTTTGAATTGCAGGTTCCAGTGTTAGAGAACATATGGTTTCTAACTAACTGTATAGAGCAGTACAGTACACTGTCATAAGATCATGTATAACACTGTCATGAGACCGTGTAGAACACTTTGATGTGACCATTTAAGCCAGTCACTCATGAGACCACACATATATGTATCTCCCACGGCAGACCACATGGAACACCTCTAATGCTTTATATAAGACCGTTATCATAATACGAGGGTACTCCAATAAACTCAAGACTGAAAATTTCTTAACGTTACACGGGGACTTCTTTCACCCAACCAAATACACCCAACAGCGGATTTTGGAACTAGCCTCAAACATAAGACATCACTGAGTGGGCTCTTGACAGCAGATGACAGCATCACTAAAGGAGTTTCAAGCTCCACTGATTTCTCGTACTCCACTGGACCAGGCTAGCGTGAATACTGAAAAGCATAGCCTTGTGATGGGATGTGATATAATGTGTACTCATTCAGTCGTTTTCGTATTATCTTATAACGAAAGACATCAGGAACGGATGTTCCTTACTGTACCATCAGGTAAGAGCACATTAGACACACTCTAGTTCTTTTTGTTCATCTTTCTTTCGAAAGAATCCGAAAGACCTTGAAACGACATGAAATCATGACACTTCAGCACAAAATGAAATGAATAGTACGAAACAAATCATGTTAGTCACCAAGGCATTTCTTATTTATTTCGGGTCAATTTGACATAAATAGATTCTATATTCAGACGCATATTTGCTTACTGCTTATACTCTTGATACACTCATCATTTGATGACGAATACAGCAATATTGAAAACGTGTACAAGTGCTCAAAAACAAGACTTAACATTCTAAACAGTCCACACCAGCACACGCAATGCATTGATTTGCTATTGGGCCATTAGTTAATAAAAATCCTAATAGCAGCATTGGTTAAAAAAAATACATGACAACATTCGTATGTCGTATACTTTACATTAAATTCAAAAGAAATCGCACGGCAACGGGTTTAGCATCATAAAAACGCATCGAACAACCCACTATACATTTAAAACATTTAGAAATATCTTACAAAAAGTATATGACAATAAAAACATACACAATTTTGTTCTTTTGAATACGTATACATCCCAACCCTTAACGTTTCTCCACCGTACAATTAAAACATTGATGCCCAAGCTTGTTAACAATTTGAAATGCGGGGTGATGCTTTGTGGGTAATATGTCAAAATTGAAGCCCCCTAGCGATTCACTTGAGCCTTTTCAGGGGCCTTCCACTTTAATATATTACCCACAATGCATCAATCTGAGTCTGCGCACTTCAAAACTACCTTAAAATCCCCGGATATTTGTCTTACTTTCTACTTTACTTCTCTTCTATTTCTGTAGCCGAAGCTGTATAAGGCTGATATCAATCAGGATTTAATTACGGTTGTCATTACTGGTCAAAGGAGGCCATGTAGTATAGTACTTTTTTAATACACAAACTCCATCAATTTTATCTGATACAATGTTTCTCTATTTACACGCAAACTCCACCAATTTTATACAATATAATGTTTCTCTTTTTACACACAAACTCAATCAATTTTCCGTAAAATCCAAACCAACAAGAGTTCGTAGACCTCAGGCCTGCATGAAATGTATTGGGTTTCTGTAGACCTATTGTGTATTTTTGCCTTTTTGTCTGTGGTACGTGGTTGGAAAAATGAGCTTTTTACTGTGTTGGTTGTGCACCATGCAAAAGTCTGACTCTGAAATTCCATTTTCTGAATTTGTAAGTTTGGACAGGGATGAACATTACTTATTTTGGATTTCTTAAGTATGTAACCAACCACAGTACTTTGAAGTTGTTGAGACGCTACCTTTTTTTGTCTCAGATGGCCCATGCACATGTAGTTACTCTGTCACATGATATACTAATATCTTCCTATTTCAATGTACTGACCTAATGCAGCTGCTAAGTCTCCTTGGTTTGTGTTCTTCCAATGATATTCATTAAAGATTTATTTCTGGGATGTTATTCACTTGACATCGGAATGTTACTCGCATAATTTGACCAATGATACTTTTATCTGTAGTTCCATAGACATTAGACAACATGAATAGTGGTAGCCCCCATGCAGCTGCTGAGCAGCAACAGTTAGTCCCCAGGGTGGTATGATATTTTCATTCAATCCATCCAACCCAAACCTAAATCTCCTGTAGTATCTAAGCCAAATTTACTATATAACAGCATAATTTACTATGAAAAATGTCCTTGTCAATCCCATTTATAGATGGCAAGCTGCTGGCAATGGAAGCTTTGAAAAGTTCAGAAGCTGTTGTAGTCAAAGCAAACACCCAGCAAACATCCCCGCAAACCAATGAGCAGTTGCTTAGAAGGGGAATTTCATCATATATTTGCCGCGACAAAATGCAACAAACGATACTGAATTTAAAACAGAACAAAGCTAAGCCTCCACCACTTAACCCTGCCTGTACCATAGATTAAGCAGGCCCAAAAACCAAGCGAATATGACTAGCCCAAAAATTACCTGTATACAGTATGGAAATGGCATTACCAAAGAAACAAAAAGAAACACAGGACAAATCATACACATACCTTTCTCTTATGCCCACACTCTATACAGTTCTCCTCCACATTAGAAAATTGCATCTTCTTCTGTTTAAGTTCAAGTTCAACCATGATTGCCAACAGGGTAAAGGAACTTGTACCGGAACTTAAAACTCAGTACTATACAGCTCTAGAAACACCACAAAGAGTAATAAGCAAACTCCAATTATACCTGACCAACAGATATATAATCTTGTACACTCCCGTCATCTGGCAAACTGTCAGTGCCACTAAGTAACCTGATACATTGAAGGTGGCCCAGGCCAGATGATGGTTCTACACCCAACCGTAATCTGTTTTTAAAACCAAGCAGATATTGGGAGGATGCCCCAACCACACTAAAACAGGGTCAACCTATACAGTATCAAGTTCAAGCACTAGGAGGCCCAAAATCAAACCTGACCACCAGGACAC
Organism: Branchiostoma floridae; assembly: GCF_000003815.2. Classification (NCBI taxonomy): domain Eukaryota; kingdom Metazoa; phylum Chordata; class Leptocardii; order Amphioxiformes; family Branchiostomatidae; genus Branchiostoma; species Branchiostoma floridae. The sequence goes on from NC_049995.1 coordinate 10,086,672, forward strand.
CACAAACAACTCACGTACCAAATGGCAACACAATGGCACCTTGCGTTCCGGAGATACAGCGCACGCCCCGTGCCCGCACAAAAGGTAACCTAAAATGTCAAGTTCAAGCACCAAGGGCGCCAAAATCAAAATTGAGCATTATTCAGCCACCGCCGACACATGTGCCAAATATCATCGCGCCAGCACCAGCCGTTCAGAAGATATAACTCCGGAAACACCCCTCCCGGACACAAAATTCGACCTGCCGGGTCAAGTTCAAACGCGACAAGGCCCAAAGTCAATCCTAGGCAACAGGCAACAACCCCCCACCCATGCACCAAAAATCGTCGCAATCGCGCGTATCGTTCCGGACACACAGCGCCAAAAGTGCCCCAAAAACACCAAAAATGCCACCTTCAATGTCAAGGTCAAGCGCCAGGAGGCCCAAAATCACACCTGAGTGTTAGGCTACCACCCACAACCCACGTACCAAAAATCGTTGTGCTCGCACCATCCGTTCACGAGATACAGCGCCCTACATCCCCGGCTACCGAAAAGTTTCCACCAGCATCAAAACCATACCTGCATACATGCAGGTAAAAATTAACATGTGGCCTGAGAATGGACGTTCTCAGCCGTTATTTTCATAATGCATGATAACGCTAAAGATCCAGTCTCTGAAGTGTTTGACGTCAGCATATATCCCCGGCCTGTACGCTCTGGCGCACCCATCACCCCAACTTGTCACTCCCACAAGGTACCACCTGTTGTCCGTGTCCTCACAGATGAGTGGTCCTCCAGAGTCACCCTAAAGAGGAAGTGAGGAGGTAAGCCAATCAGATGCCTCGTTTCATGGGCTTAAAGATCATCACGAGCAAAGTTAGAAAATAACGTGTCACAGATATGTAGATAAAATTCGTGGTCGGTGCAGCGTTTTTCAAGTCATATATATGCAAATGACCAAAGGCCAAATATGCTTGAATATGATTTAGCTTTTAGGCTGACAATTTAATTTTTCATATGAATATGATCAAGAACCACGAAAAATACCTGATGGGACTCATGCATATTCAAAGAACTGTAATTGTTAGCTGTTTTATCAATTTACTTTATATTTACAGAAACGGTCTTAGTTACCTGACAGGCGTCCACCCCTCCTGCGTCATACCCCGCGCAAAGCATCCTAGTCGTGATCCTCCCATCGTAGTGGTCTGCGTCGTTACACACAGACCAGTCCACCAATGGGATCTGTGCGTCCTGGAGGGTGTCAGCGGAGTATCCTAGGCAACGAGAATCAGACGACCTTAGTACATACAAAGAGTCCTTTGGCCGCACGTGCTGTCGTATCGAGTTCACCAGTGGGTTAGTGCCGAAAGGCAGACGTTCAGGACACTTGTGATTTAGCACCGCCTATTATAAACTCCACACAGTTCAGCCCCCCCCCCCAAAAAAAAAAAAACCAACATAATACAAATTATTTCTTACCACCCTCAGAAAGCGTGCCCCAACCAGAGATGTAACAGTTGGAGTTTGAATCGAACACGTTGTCGTCGTCAGGCAGACAGATAGGCCGGACATACCCTGTCTGATCATACTGTACCGTCCCGGCTAGCTGCATCAACGCGATGTCAAAGTCTATCCTGTACCTGTCATACCTTTCAGAAAAGAATAATCAGGTTTACTTCAATGAAGGTTAGACATTCTCGAACTAGTTTAACTTTAATATCCAACACAAAAATTACCAAAGTTTTCGACTGAACAGCGCCAGTCTTTGTCAAGGAATGAACAATCCACTGCTGGCTTGACGTCACGTTATGCAGATAGAACACGTGACTCAGTGAGCAGTGGATCATAAGTTGCAGGAAGTCTATGGCGCCGACCGCCTCTGTTTAGGTTTGGTTGTAAAGCTCTGATGTAGATGGCTTCCTGAACAGAGACGATGGGCGGCATAGACTTCCTGCAACTTATGATCCACTGCTCACTGAGCCACGTGTGTCAATTTTCAAGTGAGTTTTAAAAAAGCTAAAAGAAAAAAGATCAACATAATAATGTTCTTCACCATAGAAAAAACGTTATGAAAAAACTTCAGAGTTTAGAAACACGACATATAAAACGACGTCATCAACACGTGACCATGATGTAATAGCTGCACTGACCTATCGTGATAGATGATCCTCTCCACGTTGAACACCTGCACCCGCGAGGTGGTCTCTCCCTGGATGTGTAGGCCAAGGTAGACCGTCCAATCCCGTGCGTTCGGGTCGCTGAAAACATATGAAAACCTGTATCGTAAGAAAATAAAGTGCGTCCAAGTGATATGAACAGCCTTGTTTCATGTAAACGTACTCTGTATGTATGACAATACAGTCTACCAAACGAAATCACAGGGGGCGAACAAAAATAATTGACAGCAAAAGACCAGTCAAAGACATGGTTTCTCAGAAACGTAAAGAAAAGGCGTTTAGCTTTTAAATTGATATTTTCTATATTTCAATTCAGAATATGTATGGTAGCATGTGACGTTAGTCTAAGTCTATGTTAAAATTTCTATGACGTATGGTAATGGCATGTGACATCCGTCTTAGTTAATTTCAAAATTTGTATGACATATAATGTACTTACTCTTCCACACAGTGTGCTGCGGTGATGACCCAGTTGTGGTTGATCAGAGACCCCCCGCAGACATGCCCGTAACCGGATAGGTGCAAAGACACCTGGGAAGGGAACTCGCCCCGAGCGGCGTTCTGACCCCCCACGATGCGAGGTTTCCCGCCGCGTTTCTTCCTGCCACTGCTTCCATCCACTACTGGTCTTTCTCCACAATCTGCAAAATCGTGAAGAGAAAGCTTATCTTTACCCTTTTTTTTTTAAATTTCATTTATGCTTTTTGCTACAATACGAGTATTATATCGGTTAGGACTCATAAACCTCAATGATTATTACATCTTCAACAGTGTACATAATGTAATAAATAATATATATATGTATAATATATATATATATATATATATATATATATATATATATATATATAAACAGTGCAAAGTATAAATTCGTTAAGCTCGAAATGTTGCAAATCAAATATAGATTTTTGTATACTATTAGCAAAGTCCCTGAGGCGTCGCCAAAACTAGGGCTAGGGTTCGGTTTCGGGTTACTGTAAATGCAGAAATGTTCGCGGTGGATTTATGTTCGGCGGTCGCTTCACCGCGAATTTAAAACCACCGCGAACATTTTTCCATAACAGTAAGAGACTGCAGTGCATGTTGCTACCGCGAAATTAAAACCACCGCGAAAAGTGGTTCCCCGCGAACTTAAATGCATTTACAGTAGTGGCTAGGGTTATGGTAGGAGTTAAGGTAAAGGTCTGGGTTAGGATTTAGAATTAGGAGTTAGGGTTGGGGTTAGGGTGTTAGGGTTAGGGTTACGTTTAGGGGTTAAGGGTTAGGTTAGGGGTTACGAGTTAGGGGTTAGAGTTAGGGTAATGTTGGGATTAGGGTTAGGGGTTAGGTGTTAGAATTCAGGATTAGGGTTAGGGTTAGGGTTAGGGTTAGGGTTAGGGTTAGGGGTTAGGGTTTGAGGCTAGGGTTGGAGATTGCGGTAAGGGTTAAGTCAGTTCTCTACCATGCAAGTACTCACTACAGATTTGTTTTCTGACAGCTATGCGAAACAGAGTCGTTTGACATACCACAGAATAACTCGTCTGCTCCGCCGTGATTGCAGTTAGTCACACCGTTGCACCATGTACTGGCTTCGATACAGGTCCCGACGGATCCGGAGTCATAACAGAACTTGTTTGTACCGGGACAGTTGTCCACAAGGACGTCAGGATTGGAACCGCCAGTCCCTGGCTCAGCAGTAGGAGCTACATAACAAATCAAAAGAGGTCACTAATCTTAATCAAAGTCAGCTCAACATTGATTGATTTGATTCAACTGCGTATGAATGGACGAATGACTGACTAAAGAACGGAAGGGAGGGTAAGGGAGGATTTGAGGGCTAAGTGGATATTGCGATACATATAAGACACACACTGTCATTTGATACTTTTAAATGAATAAGTGAAGGAAGGATGGAAGGAAGGAACAAAACGGCGGGACGGAAGGAAGAAAGAAAGGAAGGAAGGAAGGAAGGAATGTAAGAAGGAAGAAAAAATGGAAGGAATGAAGGAACTGCTAGGTAAGAAGGATGGACGAAAGGAAGGAAAGAAGGATGGCGGGAAGATAGGAAGGAAATAATGACGGAATAACGTACGGAAGGAAGGAACTAAAAACGAAAGCAAGGAAGAAAAGAAGGATGGGAAAGGAAGAAAGGAAGGAAGGATGGAAGGAATAAAAACGGAAGCAAGGAAGGAAAAAATTAAGGAAAGAAGGAAGAAATGAAGGAAGGAAGGAGAGGATGGACGAAAGAGAGGAAGGATGGAAAGAAGGAAGGAATCTTGATAAAACTAGTTTCATATATAAGCTTACCGACACAGTCGGCTGTCTCGTCGTCCCCACCCGGACAGTCCTCCTCATGATCACAGACCCAGTAAGACGGGATACACGAACCGCTGGTACACTGGTGCTCCGATGCTGAACAGGCTATTGAAATAAGATACAAGCTAAATTTTCCCATCATCTCATGACCGGTGCAATGGCAGAATAGGTAGAGCGCTCGCCTTGCATTCGGTAGGCAGTGCGTTCGAAAAAGGTCGTTGAAAATTTGATCTTTGTATACCTTGTGTTGGAAAAAAAGTTAACTATTGTACTATGATTATCATACTAATGGATCAACACTGATGACCAATCCCTTCAGAACGTAAATTCGTCAGTTATAGACACGTGATCTTATATACACGTGATCTTGCGTGCGGATACGTGACGTCAGCAATTGATCAAAAGATATGTTTTTGTTGCCATACCTTCTGTACAGCCATTCTCGTCCTCTCCCCCGTTACAGTCGTTAAAAGCGTCACAGAGCCACGTCGTCGGGATACAGCTGCCGTCTGAACACGTGAACTGGGCACTGTCGCAGGTACGACCTAGAGGGGTGAGAGAGATCGTTTATTTATCTGTCACTGTTTACCTTCGCAATGAAGGCAATAACTCAAGAACACCCGGATGGATATTCTTGATATTTAGTATTTAGGTAGGTATTAATAAGACTTCAAAAGGGTGAGATTTTGTGCCCTCTATTTGCTTGCTCAGGTACTGGAGCAGAACTTCCGGTTTCAATATCTCATGTTCTGGACATGCTATGGTCTTGGTGTTTGAGTGGTAGATGGCTGAGACTAAGTCGTGTAAGTATAGAACCCTAGTTATTTTTTTTACATGTGTGAGGCTTTAAAAAGGCATGAGACTGTTTTTCAAAGAGGTTCTTGCTACCTATGTAAAAATAGTACAACACAAAAACAGCCTTGTAAAGTTATGAAAAGATTTATGATCATAGGCAATTCGGCACGTTTAAGGAAAGCAATCAGAAGTCTGACCAACTTTTCTAAGTATAAAATCATCCCCTCATTTGGGTAGGCTACGGGCTGTTTTCTGCACTTTTGAATCTGGCCCTGCTGCGGCTACCGGGCTATTTTTAGACATGGCCTGGACCATGGATTTCTTTCTTACTCGTAGTTAAAGCCAAACACAGACCCGACAAGATGCCGTTACCTATAATCATTAAAATAGCGCGTACTGAGAGGTAAGTCTGTTTTCTTATTGGACAAACATACAAAAGCAAAATACAGATAGCTTATATTGGCGCCGCTATCAAAACAAAATAAAAAATGGCAGATAATTAACACGAAAGACAGAAAGATGAATATAAACACAAGTAACAACAAATGGTATTGAGCGATTGAAGCGAAGAGGTACGTTTCAAATCTTCGTTATTGTGTGGTGATGAAATTATCTAATATTCTTTCTCCTTGCAGTTCAAAGGTATGGCTAGAAAAAAGATCATGTATATTAGAAATACTGATTACCTGCTCCACATATCCCATCCGCCTCGTCCTCTGCGTTAGTGCAGTCGCTATCCCCGTCACACAGCCATGTTGGCGAGATGCATTCCCCATCGGTACACTCCCACAGGCCCTGCTCTTCACACGTCTGGATATCTGCACATGCAACGAACCCGAAAAAAGACATTATTAAGAAATCAAAGATGTTCGTATATTTCTTCAATGTATCATTTATATGCAATTTGTCTGATTTTGCCTATACACTTTTCCACTGGTTTCAGTAAGGCCACAGGAATGCGTTTAGCAGGAAATGGGATAACCTTTGATAACGGGGGACAGCTCTGTGACCTGTGACCTAACTTCCTGTCAGTGTTTCCAACGTGCTGACATGCGCACGTGGCAATATCTTAGATTCAGTCATTATAGGGGTCAGTACACAAAGACGTCTACATGTACGGACTAACCCACGGGTGATTCTCCAAACATTTGTGCAAATACATATCAAGAGTACTTACCTCCACAGTTCTGTTCATCCGATGCGTCGTTACAATCGTTGTCCCCGTCACAAAACCAGGATGTGTAGATACACCGGCTTTGGTCGGCACACGGCGACTGGTACAGGTCACAATCTGAAAACAAGAGAGCAAAGGTCTCATACCTCCGTGAAATCATGATCTTGTAAAATTCTTATTTTATTCATTTTGTGAATTTTTCGTTGATTTTGTCTATGGATTTTCCCACTGGCAATATGCATGCATATACATAGCAGGAAATTGAAGATGAGAAATAAGATAACCTTTGATTCTTGGACCTATGACCTAACTTGCTGTTAGTGTCCACGGTGTGTCTAGCGTGTGAAATAAGTGTAAAAATACACATAGACACACCAAAAACAATTACCTTCAAGATGATTATGTAAAACAATTATATCTGTATTTTGAGTGACACAGAAGAGACAAACACAGCCAAAAGGTTATACTAAAAGCTTACTCAAGCTGGCGCAGTTACTCTCGTCGATGCCATCCGCGCAGTCGTCATAACCGTCACATTCCCAATATCCATAGATGCAGGTCTCGTCTGTACAGGTGTACTGATCCGGTGAACACGTCACTGAAAAGAGCGGAAGTACGTCAGATGTTAACTTCGTCATTTCCGCTTGCGCCTGCGTATATACATGTATGAAGGGCTGTCTATTGCGAAACGCAAAGCTCAGTCGTACAGTAGACACATACTGGGACACTTTTCTATTGTGATTCCAATGTATGACTGAAGGATACATATGTGAAACCAATGGAAAACATAGCTAATATCCATGACCAATTGCTCCACCCATAGAAGCACAAGGATCTGCCAGCCTGTTGCCGCTATACTCTCCTCCTAGGAGTGATTGATTACCATGAAGCAGATGAGAAGCTCATTGGAATGACAGTCTCTAATTGAAAAAAAGGAAACCTTTTGGATATATATCCTCCAAAGCAAATGGGAGGATAGACACTGGAGATATCTCCTCTTCTGCTGGGTGTGTTTCTCCTGTGTTTCCGCTGAGTTCCGACTACTATCATTTGAAGGGAAACTCTGTTCCCTCCCCGATATAGACGAACAGGAATACAAACTTACAGTCACAGCCGAACTCGTCCGAGCCACTGCTGCAGTCGTTCATTCCATCACACTGCCACTCAGCGAAGATGCAGGATCCATCGTCACACTCGTACTGCCAATCGAAGCAACCTGTGAATTACATAATTCATAGGCAAAGATTACAAGGTCCGAGGTACTAATAGATGTTTATTATGCAGTAATGAGAGAAATACTCTTTTCAGTTGTGTACAAGATGAAATTCACATTCTTGTGCAATTAGATAAACCATGTATCTTAAGCTTCATCAGCTTTCACATTTACAACTGATTTAAGAAGCGCGAAGGAGTCGAACCTATACATACTAGCATACATTAGACTTTGTAGTTGCATGTAGTAGAATAACGAGTTCTTACTACAGTAGTACTAACGTTTAGTACTTGTACTTTAGAACTACTTAGAACTTTATCATCCTGACCAGTACTTAGCTTGTGAGAACATAAACATACAATGAATGTCTTCTTCATCATCTTCTTTTATCATTTTTTTTCTAAATGGCTCATTGATGTGTGCTTGTTATAGTTATTTTAAAGATGAACACAGTTGAAGACTGTGGCCACATGTGACCTAGTAGACACCCTCGTCAATCTGAATTTCACGCTTGCCATGGAATCTGCTCCTCGGGTAGGGGCGTAGTGAACTTGTTCCCCAATTCAATCAAAAACAGGCATGTAAAAAATGATTAAATGTATGAAACGTCTCGTACCGCAGTTGAATTCGTCGTCGGCCTCGCCAAGCCAGAGAGGGCAGTCTGACATCCCATCGCAAACGAAATCATTAGGAACACAGCTGCCGTCTGCGACGCACTGGTGATCGTTAGAGCTACACGCCTCCATCGCTGTGGAAACGGTATGAAAAGAAATAAGTCATACATTGAAAAAACTGATATGAATTCTTCCATTGACAATGCAGATACCCTCCTATTTTGCACAATTTGTATTCCACTTTGTACATCTATGTCTAAGCTACATACATGAAAATTCGTTACTCCTTTCTTGAGTTATCCTCTTTGGAAGATTTTGATGAAAACGCCCCTGCAATTCCAGAATTAGATGCTAGCGGGCCCAACCTTAGTATCAGTTCTTTGCGAGGTATCTAAGACCCCAAAACCGTATCCGACCATATCGTATCCAAGCCTCTATGCAAGCCTTTTTTGCCAAGAGACCTTGTTATGGGGGCAAAGAATATCCAGAACACGAGATATCAGACCAGGAAATGCCATCAATTTTGTAACTTAGAAAACGTAATGTTAATCTTCTTAAATCTGATAGTAAGCTTAGAGTTGTTCTGCCATTGGTGTTGCACAGGAGCCTAATTTTTGCCTATTTCATAGACTTTAAACCACACTTTTTTTCAATGTACAATACATAGTGGCAGAGTTCCAAATTGTTCTACACTTACGTGAAAAGATAGTATATGCTGGATCTACCAACAGGTTCCCAAAGTCGGTCTCGCCGTAGACGACGTCCCCAACACTAAACTCGTTCGGTGCCGTGGTGGACATGAACCGACTGACGTACTCAACCATTACGCTGCCCTGGGAAAAGGCCGTAACCGTGCTGCTGTTGTAGGTATCGGCAAGGTCACTTGCCTGGTACTTTGCGTCCAGCTGCAAATTGAAACCATATTACTTTCTACCAACACTAAGGTATACACGGATCAAATTTTCAACTACCACTGTCGCCTTCTTCAGGATCAATAGCGATGACCAATCACTTGAAAACGTAAATTCGAGATAGTTACAGACACGTGATCTTATTAACAAGTGATCGTCCGGATTCGTGACGTCAGCAATTGGTCAAACGTGCCAGGAAGTTTATAGCGCCCACCGTCATACCTTTCACATCCTCTTTGACATTGGAATATTCTTTGATATTAGTATACGTTTCTTAGATATGTGTTTTGCATTCAACGGTATGTATTTCTTTTTTTTGCAGCTGGTTTGTAAGATTTGCAGTATGGTTAAAAACTTCTTTTTTTTTATTTTTGAAAAAAGGCGAAAATTGATGCGCGTGCGGATTTCATCCAAATAATCAAACCAAAATGGCACTACGAAAAACTCACTGCATCCTCAACTTTAGTTATTGGCGACGCCTCAGGGGCGAGCCAAATGGTGTTGTTTTCAACTACGACTACATTGTAACTCACCCCATCCTCCACCTCCGTGGCGAGTTCCCTGAAGGCAGCCGAGCCGGAGTTTGCCAGTTCGGGAGTGTAGGTTCGGCTGGTGATACGGAGGGAGCCTCGGTATAGGTGCGTCTCAACAAGAGGCTCCGCTGCTTTGTTGGCTACAAGTGGGGTAAAGAAACGCATGCTTAGGGCGTGGTCACAGAGGTCGTGCGATTGTCGTACGATTTTGATGCCATAGGATTTTCAAGAGTTTGCCGTGATAGCGAGTTTCCCCCGTCTTGGAGACGGGGGGAACTCGCTATCACGGCAAACTCCCTTCCTCGGCAAACTCCCTTTCCCGGCACAAGAGAACCAGCCCACAATGAAAATCGCGGACCAACGACCCCCCCCCCAAGCCCAGCCCCGTTCCGAAGACTGCAACGGAGTCTAGAAACACGCATGGCTGTCCCCAAAACACCTTAACTTAGCAATCGTATGACGATCGTAAGACCTTCGTGACCGTGCCTTAAAGTTGATCACCATGAGATAGTATCAAAGTTGGAAAAAGAATGTGGCCAGTCTAGGACCTAGCGTGCATTGGCGACCTTCGATCTGCTCGGAGATTAGCTTACTAGTATACATGGCAATCAGAGGTGGCAGGCTAAGCCTTCTCCTATACTGATTTTCGACACTTTCAGTCCCATAGACTGAAGACTAGCAGCGCTGAATATGCATAATTAGATGCATGGTGTATGGATAACGTTGTATGATGTATATTTAAAATCTCACAAGCACATACACAAACAGACAGACAGACATCATCATCAGACAGACACACAAACAGACAAAATACAATACTGTCAATCCCTCCCACACAGGGTTGACTCTCGCGGCCATGCCTTACGATATCAAACCTGCCTTTCCAGCCTAAAAAAACGGTATCAGGGGCATGGCCACAAACTAACTGTCAGCCAATCAGAGAAATGCCTTCGTTAAGTCCAACGGTGCCATATAAGGCACCTCATTAATATTTTACGACAAATCTGACCACTCCATATAACACACAAGAGAGCAAAACGTAACGTTCATGTTCTTACCAAACAGGACGCCCAGGGATACAGCCAGAGCTATGACGATCACGAGGGTGACCACGACAACGGTGACTATGATGGCGGTCTTGCTGCAACCGCTCCGAGACTTTCCACTCCCCTGCCATGCGGTACCGGTGCTGGGGCCCACTCTGTTTTCACCATATCGAGGTGGGTGCTGGGGTGGGTGCTGGGGTTGGTGCTGTGGTGGGTGTTGAGGTGGGTATTGGTGTGCGTATTGGGGTGGGTGCTGGGGTGGGTATTGGGATGGGTGTTGAGGTGGGTACCCTGGTGGTTGGCCCACTGGAATGACATACACGCCAGTACCAGGCGCATGTGCAGGGTCACCATAGCCCGCACCACCGCTGTGCGACGCTTGCAGAGATGGGTCGGGTTGGTAAGCAGGATTTGCGAATCCAGTCTGGAAAAAAGAAATTGTGTTCCAATGATTGACAGAAAACCTAATGTGCTTATGAATATATCGAACATATTATTGTAGTAAATAACTCAGGGAGCAAGTACACTTGTAAGATGACTGCTAAATAATCTGATTCGGTATGAAAATAAGTACAATCTTGCGTATCAAACCAGTTTGATTCACCTTTATTCGTTGGGTAACCTAAATCCGTTGCTTTTAAATGCGGGGTACGTAGACACATCAAGTCGACAGGTGATAGTTTTAAACTGCAATATCCTGAAAATATTGCAATTTGAAACTAACGTCCGTCGACGTGATATCCCCAAATACCCTGTTTTTGAAAACAACGGATATAGGTAACTCAACGGATAAAGGTGAACTAGCGTTAGGGGTTGTTATCCCAGTTAGGCCATGTTTATTTGATTATATGGATGACATCATCTGTGAACCCTAAATTCTACATAAGCGTGCCAATAAAAAAATGTTGGCCCCCAAGAGATCGAGCTATGTGGTCAGGAAAGTTGAACAAATGACCAAAAACACAGAGTATTGAACAATGGCCTCTTCGCTTTTGTTCTTTCACATCTTCTTGGAATTCACGTTTAGCTTGTACTAGTATATGCTTTTTATATGTATAATCCATGCACATATTTCCTCATTTTGCACCTCCTTGTACAATTTACAGCACGATTGAATTTTTTTTGAACGGTCCAAATTGATGTGCGTGTGGATGTCATCCATATTATCAAATCAACAGGCGTTATTACGTCATTGCATGTCATCAATGCTCTTTTTTTCATATAGTAAAAATCCAGCTATAGCATTTGTACCTCGTTCTAATCTTGTTTTACAGTAATTTTCTTTTCATGTGTCTCCGTATTACGGAGTAATAAAAATCGAATATCCTTACCGGCTGTTGAGGCCCCGGATATAGAAGACCTTCCTGGCCTTGAGATCTCATTCCGCTGGAAGATGTTCACCTTTTATCTTAAGAAAAACAAAACAAAAATGAAGAAATTGAAACTTCATCGTTGAAACATACAGATTTGGCGTGGTAAAGTTTATTAGCATAATATTTTATTGTATTCATAATACAAAACGTTTGATTTCTTCAACGCAAGGAAACGGACTGGCCGATATATTGATCAGTGTCACGTGACACTTCCGGTAAGTCACGTGACATGTCACGTTCGGTCACGTGATCTCTACGCAAAAGGAGTATTTCAACTTGAAGAAGGTTTCAATAGAAAATTCATGAATCCGTATCATTGTTTTGAAAAACGTAGTTCAGCTTCTTCCATAACTCATATTTTTCTATTGACGTATTATGATTAATATATTCAGGTTATATTTGCGTACGTGCGTAGCAACCAGACAATCAGCGTGGGCGTCATGCGTATACGCAATACGTAAGTTGCGGAAAGATGACATGAATTTATTCATCGTAGTACGTACATTCGGTCTGAACGTCTGTGATACAACATTTTCGGTGTTTGGAGTAGAAAAGGAGAAGTGGAAAGCGGTGCAAAATGGACAAAAACATCTACGAGGAGGCATGTAGCGTCTACGCGACTTGTAACGACAACGGGCGGGCCGTCAGGATCTCAACACCGATGGGTGAGGCTGTGAGCACGGCCTATGGTCGTGACATGAATGGCACTGCGAAAACCAAGAAAAACATCAACAACGGGTCGGCAGAAATGTTGACACAGTCAGGTAGGGTATATTATGACGCAGATTATTCTAGGAGCACATGCTGTTTGATGACTTAAACCCGGTGAAATGGTTGTTTCACTGGTTCCCATGCCGACCCGTGAGTAACAGGCTAGCGGATGTGCCACACAGGCCCCGGGATGTCGAACTCGGAGATTCGAGGACGAATCTTGAAAAGAAAGGGGGGAGAAGTATAACAGTGGTGTTCAAGTACCGTCTATGGTATGGTCTAGTGGTTAGGATTTGGCGCTCTCACCTCCAAGACCCGGGTTCGATCCCCGGTGTGGGAACCAACGAAACAACCAGAGGGGCGAGTAGAACAGAAAGAAACAACATGTCCCCTACCCGGGATCGAACCGGGGTCGGCAGATTACAAGTCATGACCGCTATCGCTGTCGCCACAAAAGCACTAGAGCCCTTGGGCAAGGACGATAGAACACCACTGTTACAGTAGTTATAAGTATTAGTCTTGCATGCAGAAGGTTGTGAGTTCGACTTTAAAATGGCACAAGGTGCTTTCTCGGCTTTATATATACTCAGCTTAGTACTACCTAGCGAGTAGTCGAAAATTACCTGCTATTTTCTTCACGTACAAACAAGATCCCACAAGTTAAGTCTAGAGATCATTTGGGCAAGCTATTTAAGGAAAAGCGAATTTTCACCGCTATAACCACACCTACTCGACATTAATATGTTTTTGTTCGGCATTCTTTTATGGTACCCACCACTGTAGTAACAAACTAATGAATATATATATACATGTATTACAGGTTCATTCAAGGCTCAGACTAACGATAAGCCAACTTTCGCTGACCCTGTCTCCACCGGGACCATTGGCTACATCCCAGGGGTCGGTGTGAAGACCTCTGGTCAGCCCCATGTCTGGACCACCGCCATGTTCAAGCTCGTCCCCAAACTGACCGTTACTCTGAACGCCTTTCTACTCGGCATTGCCATTTTTCTAAGTAAGTGCCATCCTTTTTTTTTTCAAAGATATATTCTACACAGAACCTTACCCACCGCCGTCTATACAATATAATTTACTTAGGAGTCCGGAATGAGATCTCCAATTTGTACGCGCGGCCTCAGCCAACTGCCACCCAATCAGAAAAAAAGCTTTACCTAACGAAAACGTTTAGGCGATTTTCTGATTGGTTGAGGGTTGAAAACCTCAGCCCAGTTAGCAGAGCCTATCCAATGACAATGTATATTGTATAGATAGTGGGCGAAGATCTGCGTAGCTGATTGAGGGTGAGAGATAATCACTGTGGTACACTGCTATATTACAGACAAACATACTAGTATTTTGAATATCCATCCCGTCGTATTTCCTGTGTAATTTCCTGGGTAATTTCCTGTGTTATATTTTCTGTGTTTTTCTCCTATTCCAGTGGTGACTGCGTCGAACATTAAGCTGTCCGCCAACCAGTTGGAACAAACCACGGGAATGACAGCTGCCAATCAAATTAACATCTCTGTTCTTTTGGAACAGGTAAATAGAATATATACATTTAGTTTATGAAGATTAGACATCCAGATAAACAATATTCAAAACCAGACAATATGTACATATAAGTCGTTCAAACTTGGTATCATTAAGAAGGTATATTGGTACAGAGTCGTAATCTGCATACGTATTGATATCGGGTGCTTACTTCCCGAGATATGACTTAAACACTAACCGCTGATGTGTGGGTTAGGGTTAATGTTAGGGTAGTGCTTAGAGACAACATTGCTAAGAGTGTATTCTAGTCGGTCAAACTTGGTATCATAAAGAAGGTATCTTGGTTCAGAGTCGTAATATGCGAACCGTTTTGAAATCGGGTGCTTATTTACCGAGATAGAACTTAAGCACTAACCGCTAGGGTTAGGGTTACGGTATCGGTTAGGGTAGTGCTTAGTGGCAACATGGCTAAGGGTGTACTCTAGTCGCTTAAACATGGTATCATTGAGAAGGTATCTTGGTACAGAGTCGTAATCTGCAAACCGTTTTGAAATCGGGTGCTTAATTTCCGAGATATGACTTAAACACTAACCGCTAGGGTTAGGGTTAGGGTTAGGGTAGTGGTTAGAGGCAACATGGCTAGTACTGTATTTCAATCGGTCAAACTTGGTATCATTGAAAAGGTATCTTGGTACAGAAACGTAATATGCAAACCGTTTTGAAATAGAGTGCTTACTTTCCGAGATATGACTTAAGCACGTACCGCTAGGGTTAGGGTAAGGGTAAGGGTTAGGGTTAGGGTTAGGGTAGTGCTTAGAGGCAACAAGGCTAAGAGTGTATTCTAGTCGATCAAACTTGGTATCATTAAGAAGGTATCTCGGTACAGAGTCGTAATCTGCCAACCGTTTTGAAATTGGGTGCTTACTTCCCGAGATATGACTTAAAAACTAACCGCTAATATGAGGGAAAGGGTTAGGGTTAGGGTTAGGGTAGTGGTTAGAGGCAACATGGCTAGTACTGTATTTTAATCGGTCAAACTTGGTATCATTGAAAATGTATCTTGGTACAGAAACGTAATCTGCAAACCGTTTAAAATAGAGTGCTTACTTTCCGAGATATGACTTAAGCACTAACCGCTAGGGTTAGGGTTAGGGTTAGTGTAGTGCTTAGAGGCAACATTGCTAAGAGTGTATTCTAGGCGGTCAAACTTGGTATCATTACAAAGGTATGTTGGTACAGATTTGTAATCTGCAAACCGTTTTGAAATCGGGTGCTTACTTGCCAAGATATGACTTAAGTACTAACCGCTAGGGTTAGGGTTAGGGTTAGGGTAGTGCTTAGAGGCAACATTGCTAAGAGTTTATTCTAGTCGGTCAAACTTGGTATCATTACAATGGTATGTTGGTACAGATTTGTAATCTGCAAACGGTTTTGAAATCGGGTGCTTACTTGCCGAGATATGACTTAAGCACTAACCACTAGGGTTAGGGTTAGGGTAGTGCTTAGAGGCAACATTACTAAGAGTTTATTCTAGCTATAGGTGGTCAAACTTGGTATCATTACAACGGTATGTTGGTACAGATTTGTAATTTGCAAATTATTTTGAAATCGGGTGCTTACTTGCCGAGATATGACTTAAGCACTAACCGCTAGGGTTAGGGTTAGGGTTAGGGTTAGGTTGGTGCTTAGAGGCAACATTGCTAAGAGTGTATTCTAGGCGGTCAAACTTGGTATCATTATAAAGGTATGTTGGTACAGATTTGTAATCTGCAAACCGTTTTGAAGTAGGGTGCTTACTTGCCGAGATATGACTTAAGCACTAACCGCTATCACAGCACGAAAACAACTATTTAAGCAAAGTTTCAGAGATACGTATAAAAACCTTAAAGGCGGAGAAATATTTCAGAAGATTTTAAGATCTATTAAAGGCATCGGAAACATACATCTGGCCTTTACGTAAGATTTCAGCGTTTGTAAATGTAACTTAATCTGTCGTGTTTCTTTACGTGAATTTTACATGTATTTTAGTATGCCGAAAAGACAACTTAAATGTCTCAAAAGTTATAAAAAATCATCCGTTTTACTGTTTTACCACTGTGGTAATATTTCAAGTTTTTAAATATAAAACTGAGAAATACCGTTTCTCTAGATCTGTTTACCAAAATTACCTCGGCTATGTCAAATATAATAAGCCTTTGTCTGGCGTTTGATAAAGCATTGTGTCATCTGTTCTAAAACAGTGGCAAGATTTACTGTCAAAACTGACAATTGCGTTTTCCGGGACAAAATGTTATGTTAATACCTCAGAAAAGTCAAATACAATATTCTTCTATGTTGTTTGTTCCGAAAGCATATGACGTATTTAAATATAAATTTGTAAATGTAACTTAATCTGTCGTGTTTCTTTACGTGAATTTTACATGTATTTTAGTATGCCGAAAAGACAACCTAAATGTCTCAAAAGTTATAAAAAATCATCCGTTTTACTGTTTTACCACTGTGGTAATATTTCAAGTTTTTAAATATAAAACTGAGAAATACCGTTTCTCTAGATCTGTTTACCAAAATTACCTCGGCTATGTCAAATATAATAAGCCTTTGTCTGGCGTTTGATAAAGCATTGCGTCATCTGTTCTAAAACAGTGGCAAGATTTACTGTCAAAACTGACAATTGCGTTTTCCGGGACAAAATGTTATGTTAATACCTCAGAAAAGTCAAATACAATATTCTTCTATGTTGTTTGTTCCGAAAGCATATGACGTATTCGATCTTTCTGTGCGCAATTTTTGATTCGAACAGGGAATACCTCTTACGTTTAGCTTATATGCGCTCCCTTACGTTACATGAAATGCTGCGTTTTTCTGTTGAATATACGGCATCTGTAATCTATTTCAAACCGCCGTTTACGCAAAGAAGGGGGGGCTTCCCCGGTTTAGCTTATATGTTGCCAAGAGGTATATGAAATGTTGCGTATTTCTGTTAAACATACGACATGTTTAATCTTTGAATCCGCTCAGTTTAAGCAAACAAGGGGAGACCTCCCCCGTTTAGCTTATATGTTGCCAAAACTGTACATGAAATGTTGCGTATTTCTGTTGAACATACGACATGTTTAATCTTTGAATCCGCGCAGTTTAAGCGAACTAGGGGAGACCTCCCCCGTTTAACTTATATGTTGCCAAAACGTTTATGAAATGTTGCGTATTTCTGTTGAACATACGACATGTTTAATCTTTGAATCCGCGCAGTTTAAGCGAACTAGGGGAGACCTCCCCCGTTTAGCTTATATGTTGCCAAAACGTACATGAAATGTTGCGTATTTCTGTTGAACATACGACATGTTTAATCTTTAAATCCGCGCAGTTTAATCGAACTAGGGGAGACCTCCCCCGTTTAACTTATATGTTGTCAAGACGTATATGAAATGTTGCGTATTTCTGTTGAACATACGACATTTTTAATCTTTGAATCCGCACAGTTTAATCGAACTAGGGGAGACCTCCTCCGTTTAGCTTATATGTTGCCAAAACGTATATAAAATTTTGCGTATTTCTGTTGAACATACGACATGTTTAATCTTTGAATCCGCACAGTTTAAGCGAACTAGGGGAGACCTCCCCCGTTTAGCTTATATGTTGCCAAAACGTACATGAAATGTTGCGTATTTCTGTTAAACATACGACATCTTTGAATCCGCGTAGTTTAAGCGAACTATGGGAGACCTCTCCCGTTTAGCTTATATGTTGCCAAAACTGTACATGAAATGTTGCGTATTTCTGTTGAACATACGACATGTTTAATCTTTGAATCCGCGCAGTTTAAACGAACTATGGGAGACCTCCCCCGTTTAACTTATATGTTGTCAAGACGTATATGAAATGTTGCGTATTTCCGTTGAACATACGACATGTTTAATCTTTGAATCCGCGCAGTTTAAGCGAACTAGGGGAGACCTCCCCCGTTTAGCTTATATGTTGCCAAAACGTACATGAAATGTTGCGTATTTCTGTTGAACATACGACATGTTTAATCTTTGAATCCGCGCAGTTTAAACGAACTAGGGGAGACCTCTCCCGTTTAGCTTATATGTTGCCAAAACGTACATGAAATGTTGCGTATTTCTGTTGAACATACGACATGTTTAATCTTTGAATCCGCGCAGTTTCAGCGAACACGGGGAGACCTCCCCCCTTTAGCTTATATGTTGCCAAAACGTACATGAAATGTTGCGTATTTCTGTTGAACATACGACATGTTTAATCTTTGAATCCGCGCAGTTTAAGCGAACACGGGAAGACCTTCCCCGTTAAAAGCTCCTTGGTTTAGCTTATACTTTTGTGTAGTGAGTGTTGTTTAATCATGATATTTTTCTTACTATCAAACGGCGAGTATTTCTACTACAAGTAAATGTACGAATGATTTCTTTATCTACAAGCAAGCGTCAAGAAAGAACAGTCTGGACACACAGGCAGTGTCTTCCCGTGTTCCTTGTGTTTGTTTTGGTTATTGTGATATGCGTGGACAGGCTAGATGTAAATTTATTCAGCGTTAATTCGTACGCGCATACCGCATGGGGCGCGCCTCCGTCTGTGGCCGGCATACTATACATACACAGCGGCTGTGTCATGTGATAGGATGTATCCAATGGCAGAAAAGAGTGGGGGGTTCAAATTTACCATAAGGAGCGGTTATTTTCCAGGCGCTCATTTGAAAAGTAGTATTGAAGAAAGTTTGGACCTGTTCTAACCCGCAAGTTGTGGCCGTGACACTGCTGTTTCCGCCTAGGACCCCCGGTGACGGAATTTGACGCAAAGATAGTAGGTGGCTATCATTCTGTACAAGTTGATGTTGTTGGAAATCGACACAGATTGGGAAATCACGACCATTGTACCATCCGGATTAATAGAAGCCGAGACTGCAAGCTGAACATGTTTCGCGTCCAAATAATCCAAGAGTCCAAGACCATCCAACAACACGAGTCATATCGGCCACTACTCTAGATCTTACCGGATTCTTATTCCTGTGGTGGCCAGATGGAACTGTGTGCTCTTTTTAACTTACGCCGTGACGCTTCGCCCGACACTGGAAATGGGACTGTGGACTTAGATGCTGCACGGAATTGCACAGCCGTTGTGATTGCTTCAACTGCCGACTACATCAGAATGATAGGCCACAAATACCTAGTAGGCTGTAGGTTTTTTTTTTACTTTTCCATGTAATGTTTTCTCGTAATTCAATAAAATTTCAAAGTTTCATCCATTGTATTTTCTTGCTTTAAAACGTGCTTATGATTAACTTTATCCCGCTAAAATGACACTTATCCACAACTTATAATCACCTTAATGCACACGTATATGAGACGTAGAAAGGGAACTTTAAACATGTCTTAAGGGTGTTTTAGTACGTATTTATGACAACTTTTAGCTGCTATAAGGACAGATATAGACACATTAAAATCCTCTTAATGCGCATGTATATGAGACGTAAAGAGGCTTCAGAGAAGATAAAAGGGAACTTTAAACATGTATTAAGGGTGTTTTTATAAGTGTTTATGACAACTTTAAGCTGCTAAAAGGCAACAATACACATCTTATAAACATCTTAATGCACACGTATATGAGACGTAAAAAGACTTACGAGGAAATAAACGTGAACTTTAAACATGCCGTAAGGGTGTTTTTATAAGTGTTTATGACAACTTTAAGCTGCTAAAAGGGCATCAATACACAAATTATAAACATCTTAATGCACACGTATATGACAAGTATAAAGGCTTCAGAAGAAATAAACGTTAACTTTAAACACGTATTAAGGGCGTTTTAATAATCATTTACGAAATATTTAAGCTACTGAAAGGCAACTTAAAAAACCGGAAAATACGGATCTATAAGCACCTAATAATCATCTTTACGCACACGTAAATGAGCCGTAACGATGTTTAAAGTTTTATGAAACTTAATATTTAATTGCAATTTAAATGAGTTTTGATAAACATTTACAACATCTTTAAGCTGCTGAAAGGCAACTTAAAAAAACGGAAAATACGGACCTATCCGCACCTATAAGCCACCTAATGATCATCTTTACGCACACGTAAATAAGCCGTAACGATGCTTAAAGTTTTATAAACGTAATATTTAAATGCAATTTAAATGAGTTTTAGTAATTATTTACAACAACTTTAAGCTGCCGAAAGGCAACTTAAAAAACCGGAAAATACGGACCTATCAGCACCTACGTAAAGACTACGTAACGCCAATATTTACGTACTCGTATAAGAGATGTATAGATCCGTAAAGAAGGAAAATACGTCAACGTTAAGCATCATTTAAGCATGCTTAAATTCCGTTTTTCGTGCCGTGTATGGTTAGGGTCAGGGTTAGGGTAGTGGTTAGAGGCAACATTGCTAAGAGTGAATTTTAGGCGGTCAAACTTGGTATCATTACAACGGTATGTTGGTACAGATTTTTAATCTGCAAATTGTTCTGAAATCATGTGCTTACTTGCCAAGATATGACTTAAGCACTAACCGCTAGGTTTAGGGTTAGGGTTAGGGTAGTGCTTAGAGGCAACATTGCTAAGAGCGTATTCTAGGCTGTCAAACTTGGTATCATTACAACGGTATGTTGGTACAGATTTGTAATCTGCAAACCGTTTTGAAATCGGGTGCTTACTTGCCGAGATATGACTTAAGCACTAACCGCTAGGGTTAGGCTTAGGGTTAGGGTTAGGGTTAGGGTAGTGCTTAGAGGCAACATTGCTAAGAGTGTATTCTAGGCGGTAAAACTTAGTATCATTACAAAGGTATGTTGGTACAGATTTGTAATCTGCAAACCGTTTTGAAATCGGGTGCTTACTTGCCGAGATATGACTTAAGCACTAACCGCTAGGGTTAGGGTTAGGGTTAGGGTAGTGCTTAGAGGCAACATTGCTAAGAGTGTATTCTAGGCGGTCAAACTTGGTATCATTACAAAGGTATGTTGGTACAGATTTGTAATCTGCAAACCGTTTTGAAAGCGGGTGCTTACTTGCCGAGATATGAAACAACAACTTTGAACTCTTATGTCATAAATGATAACCTGACGAGTTATGCTTACTGAGAGACAAAGAAAACATCCCAATGAATTTATAATTTAGAATTTAATAATTTAGACTTCACATATTATCCAGCCTACAGATGTTTGCGGCTATGCTGATTTGATTGTATCACATCCCCTAGATACCCCAAAACTGATTAGAGCGTGGGAATAAAAAGTTGGGCAAAAATAGTTTCCTTTTTGGGGGCATATGATATACAGATTCTTCCCTTTGTTCTTTCACATATTATTCTTTGACTTCGACCTATGATTTTGAGATTTGATTTTTTGTTTTCTTTGCAGGTTTTGAACAAATCTACAGAATTGTGGCACATGGCTGAAGAAAACGACAAGACCCTGCGCAATGCTGAAGCAAGGCTGGCCCAAATCACCAACGCCAATCCGATGGGTAGCCTAGCCAATAAGACGATACTACTGCAGCAATTGGCGGAGCTGCAATGCAATGGGGAATCCGACGACCAATCGGAGGAAGCGCCATCTCCGACTCTTCTACCAGGTAAGAACAGGACATTTGCACTCACGTGACTGTGACGTAAGTATAGACCGATCCTGACTGTCAATCACAATTAGCAGTTCTACCAATGACAGCATGATAATTAGCAATTTGACTAACCTCTGCCGGCTAAACTCCTTCCCATTTGCCACAGCAAGATCTGCTTGGAGATTACAATTTGACCAATGAGAGACTGGGTGCAGGTCTGGGAAATATTTGAATCTTGTTTTCCTTAACATTTTGACAGATGTAGAAGGGGCTACGGGATCGGTCTATTGTCTGCCATTTTTAACAGTTAAACCTGGACATTTTCAGAAATTCGAATTTGTTTATGTAACGACAGTTACGTGAAAAAAAAAGACATGCGAATAGCAGCGAATTTAAAGCCTTTGTTTCCTGCAAGTTTAACTATCCAACATGGCCGCTGTGTCTTCGATAAGCACGTCCATGATTCCTATTACGCATGTGCAAAAATAAAGGTCCATATAAACTTATCAGTTCTCGTCTCGACTCATGTCTCGACTCACATAACAATGTCCAGACGTGCTCTGTTTATGTCTTACGGGCCTTCAACTTTGACCTGTTACCCACAATTCCTGCCGCTGAGCATGCGTACTCGTAACCTTGAACGCGCTTATAGAATGTCATGAAAGTGGGGCTTTGGTGCTGCAAACGATTAAAATCATAGGATTGGGAAGCAAATATGCCCATGACGTAAAAGACTATGATAACATACTATTTTTCAGGAGCCTGTCCTACAGGTTACACGAAGTATCGCAGAGTCTGCTACAAGCTGTTTAACGAGCGCAAGTCGTTCTTCGAGGCGGCCGAGACCTGTGAGTCCGACGGGGGCACCCTCGCCATGCCCCGAGACATCGGGATGAACAACTTCCTCATCTCACTCATGCACAAGGAGTCTATCTGCCACGGCATTTGGATCGGCCTGAATGATAGCAGACGGGAGGGGGAGTGGAAGTGGATTGACGGAACAGCCCTGGGGTTCTTCTACATGTGGGCGCCGGGTCAACCCAACAGCGAGCTAAGCGATGACGACTGTGTGGCCTACTCCGGAAACCTGTGGTACGATTTGAAGTGCCGTATGAAGGAGAGTTTCATCTGTCAAGTTATTTCACCAACTGCAGGTTTGTACAGTATCCTGCTTCATCAAGTAAAAATGTGTAGAATTGACAATAAATGGAAATCTGGAATGAATGTATACCGTGAAGTTTCAGCAGATTTTTACCAAAAAAAAGCTCCTTATATCCAGCCGACGTTTCGGTGAACATGTGTCACCTTTGTCAGGGCATGCGCAATATTGACTGGATATGCTTTGTATGGGTTTACGGAAAAGGCTTGACTGTCTACCTGGGCTGTCTTCCAGGGCTGTCTACCTGGGCTGGCTATCACGTCAGGGGCTGGCTACCTACGAAAGCCCAGACAGCCCAGGTAGACAGCCCAGCCTTTTCCGTAAACCCGCTTTGTACTGCAGCTAGGTGTCGCTGCTGTAGTGTAAAGAATGCGATCCTTAACGTTAATGTTCATGACAGGAGTAGTTTTTCTGATCCATAGTCAGCCTCCTTTATCCTCTCTGATACACTGGCCCCATTCCAGCCTATTACAACTTCCTTTGCAAAATTACCCAAAATTAAACGCCACAATTTTGATGCAAAACTATTCTTACATGTACATTTCGATAATGCATTGTTTGCAAATTAAGTAGATAGCATAAGAAACAAGAGCTATCTATTAATAACACCCCAAAATCGTGACAATAGCTTGTTCAGAACACGAGATAGCAAACCCGGAAGTTGCGCTGCAGTACCAAGGGAAGCCGCTAGGGGGCCCAAAATCTAATCGTTTCAGCTTTTATCACACACTACCAACACACCAAGTATGAAACCAATTCACTTAGCCGTTCTTGAGTTATCTTGTGCGCACACACACATACACACGCACACACAGAGACAAACATAGGGTAAAATATAACCTCCATGACATTTCATGGAAGTAATTAGAGAAATGCTTCATTGTCAAACAAAACGCCTAAATTTACTTCTTTTCTTCACATGCTTCAAAGATGAAACATCGACTGTTCGCCTGGACGTGAAGACTACTTGGATGGCAAGACAAACGTCACGAGCAGAGTTAAACAACAAATCAAGTTGAACATGGTTTATTTTATGGAGAGTAACTCCACGGTGCGAGTCTGTTTGATAATTAAACTAATTTCAAGGGGATCTCACTGGAATACTCCAAATTGTACCAGACAAGGTGTCGCAAACTAATCGGCAAAATATGTCGCCTGAAAAAAAATCATTACTTTGCTTTATACGCATGTACGGTACACGTCAATGTGACCGCAAGGGAAAATAAATGGCCTGAATTTCAGTGAGAAATCCGCTAAAGGTTTCATGTATTATCACTGTCTAGGCGTGAAAAGCACTGATTGTCAAATTGAATATTGAATATTTCTTTATTTAATCTAAGAGATAGTTGCAGTACTGATTTTTTTTAAATCTGTTTGTGTATCGTTTTATCTTTCCCAGGCTTTCGTATTTTCAATCATAGAAGATGCATATGGTACTTGTCTTTGTTTAGCCAGCCCTTACGCACCTATCAAATGTTATAAGGATCCATACACAGCTTCTCAATTTATGCTGTCTATTAACATACACACACAAACGCGCGCACACACACACACACACACACACATACACACACACACTAACACACGTAAGCTACACAGAAAATGAAAATTTGGCGACACAACGACTTTCTCAAAAGCACTTCGATAGAAAGTACCATACAAGGTACATAATTTTTTATAAAGATAAAATCCTATCTATAGTTTCCAATTGATGTGTGGGAAAAGACGTCGTATGCAACGGGTAAAAATCTGATGTAACGTTGACCAAACAGTTAATAGACATAATTGTGATTTTTTTAAACTACAAGACGACAATCGAGTCCTGTACATGTCTGATAACACAGTACAACTGGAGTACCATGCTAGTCAAGGCTTAAAAGGTGTCTAGTAGTTGTTGACAGTTGACTTTGCTACTGACTATTGATAAATACGACTGTCAAACAATACACCAGACAGACTAATCACAGAGAGAAAATAGTGTCGCGTATGCACATCACGTTCTGGTTCACGTCAATACTTCCTCATAGATACGGTTGCACACAAATACGTTGTGCTTGAAGTAACGTATACAGTATGTATAGCCTACATGTATTTTTCCATTCCCAAAATTTCTCTCCCATGAATATTAACACGACGTCGACGTACCTTCATACGTTGGTGAAAGTTTACCAGTCTTTTACTGATTGTTTAGATTGAAGAAATTTTAACTTACGGGTTTGTGACTTTGAAAAAAGAGACTGTCGCGGTTGACTGCGACCTTGATACGCACTAAGTCACACGCGCCATGACACTTATCTAGTATCTAAGATCTCAGAAAACCTACCTGTACTTGTCTTATGACGAAATCCAGGGAATTCTTCGCTCTCTACCACAGCTTTAAGGCACTTTTCAGCACCTTAGATGCCCTCCTTGGGTAAACTTAACTTCAGCACACATACACTTGACGTCCCTTTACCATACGTAAAGGGCGATGCACGGCTTCAAGCCTATCTCATTTGAATCTCAAAAGGGTACCTGGTACATCTACGCAGACCTTTTAACATTAAGCATATCCAGTTTCTTTATCTTTGTTTTCGTTGCCATAGCAACTGTAATATACACTCGGGCATTGGTGTACTCAATAGCATGTTGGAACCTAATTGTGTATTCTATTTGTCATGTTTATCTTGGTCTGAACTTGATAGCAGTGTTAGTTGTGTTAGAGGGTGGGGCAAAAGAGAACATTAGCCTGATTAGGGCAATGGCCGAAGATAAGGACAACAAGTATTTCAGGTATCCCGTTGCATTCTGGAAGGCATGGGCGGTGCATTGTGGGTAAGGCATGGGGAAGAAATGGCAATATCATTACCATAATGATATAAACCATTACACAAATATGTTATCAGGGTATTTTTTGCCAACCTGCGCTACTCAAAATGCAGAATGAAACGGGACCTTTATATTTGAAAAGGGTCTAATGCCTAAGGCTGTAACTTTTCTGATTGTAACTTTTCCTTGCGCACTATGTGATCTGAAGACATATCCTTTCATGGTAACCTTTGTTTTTTTTTTTCTTCTAAAAATCAGTTCTGCTAAATATGACAGCATAACTACTTGCAATTTTTTACCATTTTATGTATTTTAGACATATACGTGCATGGTAACTACATGCACGACTGGGCATATAAAAAATTGAATTATGTATATCTTCAATACAGAATGTGAAAGGTAAGATCTTAAGAATAAAATACCTTAATTGCAGACTTTATTGCATGTATAGTCCTGGTATATGATACAGGCAACACCCAAGTTTGAATGGCATGTTCCAGTGTAAGACAACATGGTTACTGTCTGACTGTATAGAATAGTACAGAACACTGTCATAGACCATATAGAAAACTATCAGTATCATTTGAAACCATATAGAACACTCTTGTGACACCATATAGAAGAACACTCTTATGAGACCAAGTCCTATTAGGGCTTTGAGAATCTGAAAAATCTTGTTTCTTGACAAAGTAAAAATTTTATACTAGGTTCAAACTTTAGAGGGCACAACATGTACAGATCTATGTGACGACAACTTAAAAGGTTTAATTTTCAAGCTGGTAGAATGCTAGTTTCTTGTCTGTAAGTTGTATATTGTATATGGACAATTGATGAGCACAGCTATGTAGTGGGCATTATACAGCATACCAAACATGGGTAATACGAACTTTGTTGAATAAACAATTTATTTGTAATAACACTTGTGAATACTGACATTCAGATTCGGACATTACAAGAAAGAGAATAATATGTATTTCTCTTCAACTATGACTCTTGCGAATTATTGTTGAGATTTTGTTTCGTTGCAAAGACCAAATATCCCTAAACCAAATGTCAATGGCAGCAGTTATTGTACAAAAATTAAAGGTACTCACTGTAAGATGCTTGAAAATCTTTCAAGTGAATTTTCAAGGCCATTTCTTTGTATGGTATGTTGTATCTACATCATCTGCTCTATTGTACTGAATAACATTGTTACTTTTGTACTGGATAGCATTGTTATTAACAATACCGATAAGTCAGGGAATTGAAATTCAACATCATTGCATCATACAAACTCATAGAAAAGATGCTTGCAAGTTTACATTCTGCCAGGGTGTTTTCATTGGTACTACCAAGAAATGGAGGAACCACAGAGTGAATTCTATTTGTGGAGTTTATAAATGCAATGACTATGAAGTACATGCAATGTACTAAAACATATATCTGAATGCTAATAACATAAAGACGTTCTTAATCCGCAATATTTTTGGTCTTGCCACAGAAATCTTATTTTGGGTACCTTAAAGCAGATCCTAAGGCTTAAGTTTCAATACTGATTAATAATGCTGATGAAATGCTTCTTGACATAAAGTTTAATATGAATGTTTCTTTCCATGGTTCTTTCCCAAATTCTAGGCTTTGAACACAACATCTCCTTCTTTGACTATACAAGTCTGTCTTGTTGAGAATATCTTGTAGAATTGCTTAGTCCAAACTCATGCTGTCGTCGTCCTCTTTCTTCTCAGAGTCCTCTCCCTCCTTCCCCCCTTCTTTTTTCTGTAAGGCCTTTGCAAAAGCTACAACATCTGAAAAGAGAAAAAGACATGAAATTACTGATAAAAAAATACTGTTGTCAAAAAGATATTTTTAGTAGTATTCCATGGTAGGAGGAAAAAGGAGGTACTTGTATTCACTGTGTTTTTTTACCTTCAGTTAAATTTTGTAGTTTAGTAGTAATACAATGGAAACATATATTGGCTGCATCATGAATTTGCATTGCCAAGGCCAACAAAAAAAAACAAAGTTTACAGTACCTATAACTTCCTACGGACCATAGGGACTTATCAATTACACAAAGATACACTTTAGAAACCTACATATGCAAGATTAACAGGGCTCGAAATACTTTTTTCTGCATACCTGCACCAGTGCAGGTAACAATGAAAATTACCTGCACCAGACAAATTTTACCTGCACCACTCTGAATTTAGGAAGTATGGATCATACTGAAATTGTTCAGGAACCATTATTTTATACTTAGTAAATGGTAACAGTCAATGCAGCTAATAACAATCCATATACACCTACATCATATGACATTTAAGTATAAAACCCAGTACATGGACCAGTGCAGGTTAGGTGCAGGTAGACACCAGAAATACCTGCACAGCTCCAGTTTTACCTGCACTAACCTGCATATGCAGGTGGTATTTCGAGCCCTGAAGAAGTACATGTATCTACCTCTTTATACAAATGTTTGGTCTTACTAACCTCCTTTAGCTGCAGCTTCTGTTGCCTCCTTGCCCAGGTTGAACTGGTTCATGAGTGGACCCAGCTGTCCTGACCGTAGGGCTGCACTGAACATGCTCACAGCCTACAAAAACATAATACCAACATTACGCTTAAAAATCGATAAGGGGTGACCTAAGCATTAGCGCAGGCGCCTAGAGCCCTCCTTGAGAGATCTCAAATAAAAACAAGGCTTTAAACCATTGAAAAGCCTTTCTTGGTGGGATTTTATGTGAAATCTGGGCATTTTGGGAGTGGCTGCAGTAGGAAAGACCCTACACTGGTAGAATTAGTTGTAAAAAATGACCTTTCTCCATCGAGGGGGTTTCCGCACCCCCCTGAAATAGTGGTATCGTTGCCAGAATGCTGTTTTCAGCCAAATGGGCCAATCCAAGGGCTCTAATCAGGGGGGTGTATCAAAAGATTAGCCGTATAGAAATTCTTGCCAAGGAATTTGCCGAGACTGGACATAGTAGGCTATCATTTGAAGGTAAGTTTGTATGGCTTGAACTTTTTATTCTTGAGATAATTGCATATTTGTTTCCTCAACTCTCCCATTGGAACGCATGTATTAGTGGGTGAAATTCTAATGGCATCGTCTCCCCATAAGCGTCATGAAAATCATATCATTAATCAATAGTACATGATTGATGGATCAAATTGTAGCAGTCGATCATGATAATTTGTCATCAAAAGTAACATAACAAGCCTAAATGCTTGCTGGTCACAGTCAGCCATCTGGGACATGTATTGTGGAATGTGTATTGCAAGGAATGCTGGGATGGGTGAATTCCCTCCTCTGTACTACTGCAACCATTGGTGCATGTACAGGTTTACTGCCTTAGTATTGCAAGCACAATCATGCAACTTGAGCAACAATCACAAACATTCTTTCCTCTCTCTTTTTCTAGCTCTTTTTCTCTCTCTCTTTCTCTTCTCTTTCTCTCCCCCTCCTCAGCCCCTGCCTATCCCCAATGCCCCTACCTGTTGGAATTGCGGTGCCTGTACAGTGTTACTAAGCTCCTCCGGTGTTCGTGGTAGTTCTGTTCCTTCTGGCATGTGCATCATCAGTTGACTAGCAAAGGCCTAGAAAAAAGCAAGAAAAGCAATTTTACAAAGAAGAACAAATTCTAGCAACTTATTTATAATGTCTTTGAAATGTATATAATCACAGTACTGTAATCATATACACAGTTTGCAACATTCTTTGCAAGCCATAGAGCCAGGTTCCAAAACAGCTATGTTCACTGTAAAAACAAGGAAGAAATGCAGAAACTTTCGTGGTGGTTTAATATTTGCGGTTTTCGCGGTGGCCGCATCACCACGAACTTAAAACCACCGCAAACATTTCTTCCATGGCAGTAAGAGACTACAGTGCATTGTGCTGTGAAATTAAGACCACCGCGAAAAGTCCCTTTTCCTGCTACCGCGAAATTAAATCCTAGCGAACTCAAATGCATTTACAGCGTGTATTTACCTCGTTGTTTAGGATGGGCCGTATGTTCTCCGGAGTGAGAGCGTGTGACAGGTCGACCGCCGGAGGCTCCTCTGCTTGGGCCCCGCCCTCTCCAGGCGCTGCTGAAAAAAAAATCATCCCATTTTCATCCTATTCTGGTTCTGAGTTCTACACTATGCCTAATAACACTTTTCCTAACTGTCCATCACAATTAGCGGTGCAGCCAATGAGAGCATGACAATTGGCAGTTTGACCAATGAGAGAGAGAGGCTGCCTGTCAATCATTTGTATCTTTATGTCTTATTTTGCATTTCTGCATTTTGATGAAGGTGGGAAGAGTCATGGGATCAGTCTATTTTTGTCAGCAAAATAACATTAAAGACCTAACAGAAATGTCTATGTAGCAGATAACAACGAGCTATCTTATAAGTGCTAACAAGTTTTGAGCACTGCATATTTTG
Source organism: Branchiostoma floridae (assembly GCF_000003815.2). NCBI lineage: Eukaryota > Metazoa > Chordata > Leptocardii > Amphioxiformes > Branchiostomatidae > Branchiostoma > Branchiostoma floridae. The sequence goes on from NC_049995.1 coordinate 10,116,946, forward strand.
CTTTTAAATCTGGTGATTTGCAAATCTGCAACTGGCAAAACTTGTATGAACAACAGAATACAGTATGCCCAAATCTATCATGACTGTTACTGTTTAAGTGTGGAGATATCAAAATTACACAGATCAAACAGTAGCAAGACTGTGCATTACTGTCCTCAGCCAATCACAGAGACCTATGCAAAACTACCAACCAATCAGAGAGCAGCAATGTCAGACATAACAGATAGATCCACTAGTAACAGCTTACAAGATTATAATAGTCTGTAACCAATCAGTGACCTATGCAACACTACCAGCCAATCAGAGAGCAGCAACGTCAGACATACGGCACCACTAACCATTCATGCCAGCCAGGATGTTCTGCAGGTCGCTGAGCTGGATGCGTGGTGCATTAGCGCCCCCTGTGGCCGTGGCAGTAGTTGCAGGCGCTGGTGTGGTGGGAGTCTGACTCTGGGAGGGGAGGCTAGCAGCAGCCGTAGCTGGACGAGGGGTAGTACTGAAGGGGGTATGGGTGGGGGTAGGGGGTTAGAGATTAGCTCAAGGTACAGTTCATACATTCATTCAGCCATGAACAAATGAGCAACATCATAACACACATGAACACACTTGGTCCACTCAAATCTTGTACCAGGGCTCTAAAACCTTTGTGCACCTAAAATTGGAGCTGTGCACATATCTTTTTTTTTACTGTGGGTGCACCTAGATATTTTGTAAGCTATAGAGTAAAGGTATTATTTTGCACAATAGTATACAAAGTATTCTTCTTATATTATCAGAAAGCTCAATAAAACATTTGTTGTAGAGTAAGCTATAGAGATATAGATACAAGTTCTGAAGAAAGACAATAAAATTTGCAATTATGTTTTTAGTGACATTCTACTTTATTTTATGTTGTGCACCAAAAAATCTTTCTGTGCAACTAGATTTTTAATGCACCTATTGCCCAAATTGAATTTCAAGCCCTGTAAACACATCTTCAAGACTTGATTTACAAGAAAAATGTTTAAGTTCTCACGTGGCAGTGGACGGTGTAGCAGACCCAGCGGTGCCGCCGGTGCTGGGGCGACCGTTGCCTAGCAACCCTCCAAGCCCACCAGGCAGACCACCCATCCCACCAAGACCTAATAAACAACAAATGGTTGTGGAACTTCAACCAATGCATGCGCAATTGTCATCTATAAAATTAAGTCAGCGTGGCTTAAAATGGTAACAAAAAAAGCATGAATACTTTGTAAGAAAAAAATCTGGTACAGATTCCTTTACATCCAATGAAAGGCTACATCAGGTGTTGTCAAAATAATTCCTGTTAACGTCTTTGCCAAAATTGCAGTGTTCTATATTGACTACTAGTAACAATAATCCTATAGAATTATCTACTCCTATATCCCTATATTGGATACAATCTAGATTTGGTTCTTCATAGCATTTTGGCAATGTCTCAGGGGCTGAGAAATTCTTATACATGTACTTCTGGTAGATTTCAATTTTAGCTTTCCTGACCTCCAAGTAACTGCATCAGTTGCTGCTGGTCCATGTTTCCCAACATGCTCTGCAGTCCACTGGTGTCTCCTAGGAAAGAAAGAAAGGAATACGTTAAAACTTCAGTTACAACTTATGGATACTAGAAGAACTTTTCTGTTTGGCTGCCTGTAAAAAATAAAAGTTTCTGATGCAAATATGATCATTGTTAAGTTTATGTTGATTGATTTGTTGCAGGGCTCCCTTGGAAATCAGTTTACTACCTAACCACCCCCACCTAACTCCTTCTGCTTTTCCCCCTACCCGTTCTCCTTTTCCCCCGGACTTCTCCTTAACCCCCGCTGTACTTCTGCTGTGCCCCCGTCCTTCTTCTTGGCCCCGGTGTACTTCTGCTTGCCCCCCACCCTTCTGCTTAACCCCCAATGGCCGCCGTCAACCCGAATTTCACGTAGTCGACACGAAAATCGTTCAGAAAGCAACAATAACGGTCGCGCCACGGAACATGAAATAGCCTATTCTCAATGACACATTCTGGGCCACCTTTCTGCCAAGTGGCGTTTCACAACTCCTTCCCAGTCTTTACTTCAAAGGCTCGCCCTCTCGGTGAAGGGCGTATGCATCCGCCCCATCAGCATCGGGTACTCACACGAAAGTCGTGCCTAAACACCCTGCACGGCAACGATACACGGTCTCATATATCCTATGGTCTGGCAAACAATCTTGGCCACCTCTCTACCAAGTGGCGTCGTACAAATCGCACTCAATCTCGAGAATACTTCTGCAAATTCGGGTGAGAAGCGGCTTGGATCATGGACGGCTCGAGTGGCTATATGGACTATTGCGCAATTCTGGCGATAGCTGTTACCGCCCTCTCCAAACCGCTTCTCACCCGACTTTGCAGAAGTATTCTCGAGATTGAGCGCGATTTGTACGACGCCACTTGGTAGAGAGGTGGCCAAGATTGTTTGCCAGACCATAGGATATATGAGACCGTGTATCGTTGCCGTGCAGGGTGTTTAGGCACGACTTTCGTGTGAGTACCCGATGCTGACGGGGCGGATGCATACGCCCTTCACCGAGAGGGCGAGCCTTTGAAGTAAAGACTGGGAAGGAGTTGTGAAACGCCACTTGGCAGAAAGGTGGCCCAGAATGTGTCATTGAGAATAGGCTATTTCATGTTCCGTGGCGCGACCGTTATTGTTGCTTTCTGAACGATTTTCGTGTCGACTACGTGAAATTCGGGTTGACGGCGGCCATTGGGGGTTAAGCAGAAAGGCGGGGGGCAAGCAGAAGTACACCGGGGGCCAAGAAGAAGGACGGGGGCACAGCAGAAGTACAGCGGGGGTTAAGGAGAAGTCCGGGGGAAAAGGAGAACGGGTAGGGGGAAAAGCAGAAGGAGTTAGGTGGGGGTGCTAACAAGATTGATAATAAATAATTCTCCTATAAAAAGCCTATAGAAAATATCCTATGGTTGGCTTGCTAAACTGGGCAGAGGGTTCCACTTTTGTGGGCGTGGCTGGCCTCTGTCCTGTCAGCCAATCAGATGTTTCCTTTGTTAAAGCCAATTCTCTGGATATAATGTACAGAGAATATACATTACATATGTTAATTAGTAGGAAGAGTGCGTTGTGAGGCCTTACCTCCCAGTGCCCCCAGGGCTCCCAGGTCAGGCATGCCCGCGGAGCCCCCACCCCTGCTGTCGCTGGACCCCGGAGTGGGGGGGTTGTTCAGCAGCTGGTTCACTTTCTTCTCATAGTCTTCATCCTTGTCAGTCTTGGGCTCCTGAAAGTCAAGGTGAAACGTCAGAAAAATTTGCACATGTTTCAAACTTTCATGGTTTCTTAGCACTTTTACCTGCATCAAATTGACAATATAGTCCCAAAATTACTCGTTAAGTGTCACACATAGAAACCCTAAATTCAGGGTTAAAATAAGCATAAATCTTAATGCTTAAGATGCTAATGACTCTTGCTCCTTTCCTCTGGCTACTTGAGTCATTGAGTCTAAAGGATAAGGCCTAGGAAAAAAAATGTTGAGTTTCCTGTTTCCCGACCGACCCTAGAAAAACCTGCCGACCCTAGACTTTTTTTTGGTCCCCAACGGGCAAGTAAGAATTTCCAGATGTGACCCGCTCAAATTACCACTGAGTGTGACAGCACATGGGGCTGAATACCTGCCTATATTGACCATGTCATTTTTAAGCCAGTAGAAACATCGATTTTGGATGATAGAGCCTGTCTCTGTCAATTTCTCCATAATAGGCGGTTGGAAAAGCACAAACACTAATTCCTTTGAAGTAAATCAAGGTGATCGTACAGTTTAGTAGCTAGGAAGAATTCCCAGATTTGCAGTCAGTGCCTCACCCCTGAGTCTGGCTGTCAGAAAAAATGTGTGTACTTTATTCTCAATGACCAGTTCATTTCAGTAAATATCTTCTGAAGTGAACCTGGCAGTCCAAACTGTTCTGTTGTGTCTCACTAGTATGGTTAGCAGGACATTGTAATCTGAATGCTGTCTGATCAGTGCACGTGAAAGTCATTAAAATTTTGAAGTCAAGTGTACCAATATATTTGTTACCTTTTACTCTCATTGCATCAAGCATTGGTCAACACAGGAAAAGATAGGCAATAAGAAAAGTGAAAATTTATGAAAGTGAAAATACATAGAAAAATGTAATTTAAATTTCGGGCAAGTGAAAATTTGGTTCTTGCAAGTAAATTTTTTATGTACTTGCCTGATAGGACAAGTGAATTTTTAAAAACTTATCTAACCCTGAGTTAACCAGAACAAAATGTATTATATCAGATTATAACTGGGGAACTATTTCTAGCACGTTTTCTTTTTTTCCCCTGTCACTCCAATATTTTTCTTAAAAAATCCAAGAGCCAACAAATTAAACTGGTGTAGCCTAAGGGTAAGATAAGATTATTATTTTTTGATAGCTTTTCATGTTATTTTTCTTTTACTAACATGATCAAGATGATAAAAGTTATATGAGGATGCTTTTCCCAATGTTTGCACCTTTTTTATGTCTTCTTTTTAAAAAGAGTTTGATGGGTTTGTTTTCTAACTAACATGATCAAGATGATAAAAGTTAAGTTAGGATGCTTTGCCCAATGTTTTCTACATTTTTCATGGTAACTCGCCTCAAGTTCCAAACAGGAAATACATGACTTGGGAGTTGTGTATACTGTTCCACTTGTTGAGCTTGAAGGCAGACTGTTGGCCCCCGGTACGGTATGCCCAATTTTTTGTTGGCAATTTATATCCTTGTATAAGAGTTAGTTTGCTTTCCCTAAAGCAGAAGATGAAGATTATGAGCCAGCATACAATGTAAATGTACATTTCTATGTAACAAAGTGTATGGTTAGATGACATGGACACCACCACACTTTCCCAGCTTAAGAAATAATGCTTTTGGCCAATGTGTTGCCAGTTTTCAAGCCAGGTACCATGTCTAAAAAAAAAAAAAAAAAAAAAAGATAATCCCTACCTACCGACCCTAATTTTTTCAGGACTGAAACAGGAAACACAACATTTTTTTTCCTAGGCCTAATATAGTCTCATAGTATCAATAGCATTTTGGCAGCCATAGGGGCAGTGTGTTGTTGTCCACTATAGTACTATATATATAGTATGTTTAGGTCATGATATTGGAACTTCGATGGCAGAGCCCAATGCAACCCCCTCCTTCCACGTCTTTTTACTTCCCCAGCCGTAGATAGTTACCAATTTTTGGACCTGGGTAGAATGACTCCATGTGCCTTTTCCAAGGACACAACATCTAGCCAGAAATACCGGGAAATGAACCTGTGATCTTGGGTCGGCTACCCTAACCACTCAGCCATACACTGCCATGATTAGTAGATGCATTTCAAATTTCTTGAGGTAAAGCTTGGCTAAGCTTAGTAATCTATACATGTAGTTGTAAAACTTGCCTGCATCCAGAAGAAAAACTTGCGGTTGGAAGACTTGAACTTCAGGATGAAGGCACGACCTGTGGTGCATTGTGGGACGCGCTTGTACTCACAATCGTCAGGGAAAATGATGAGATCCTGAAAGAGAAGGTAAGTTATTAATCAAACTAAAAATACAAATATAGTAGTAAACTTATTTATTACAATTTGAATACAAATGATTATTCACTGTGTTTTTTTTTGCCTACCGTGATGTCATTGTGATCGCTCATAAAAATATGTATTTGAATGGAATTTCATACTTTCCAATTACATCCATTCTTCAAACTTTGAACATTTTTTAAAGGATGGCGCTTTGTATACTACTGGTATATCTTTTCATGCAAATATGAAAATACCTTGTTGCGCAAAGGGTAATCGCGCAAAGTACCATAGGCTTGTAAATTCTTTTCATAACTTTGGAAAAATAGCGTGTCCCACAAGTCAATCATACGCATATGCTTATGTTTTTATACGTCGACAGAAAAATATCTCTGCTTTTGGCAAGTCACACTGTGCCCCCCTCCCCCTTTCAACAGATTTTCCGTGACTCAGCCTTTTCATATCAACGTTCAAAATAAAAAGTAGCGAATTCCTTATCCTCGCATCGCCATGATCAAGACATCCTTGATGAAATAAAACTTCATACTGTCTCAAGATGTTAAAGATTTTCTTCAAGGAATCAAATAAAGAAATCTTACATCTTCGACTGTGCCGCTTGTGCGATCCTTCCAACAGAAGTGCATGAGAGAGTCGTCGGTCTGGTGCAAGTACACGGTCCCCTTTCTCTTGTCCGCTGTCACCGTAGTCCCTTTTAGATTCATTTTCCCCGCCCGAAACTCCAGTAGATACTTACTACTGGACCGAGACGACGTCTGACCACCGAAAAGCGACATTTTCTGACCAAAACTTCGCAGAAATATCCAAAACTTTGTCAGACGATTTTGTATCGTTCTTCGACCTGCGAAATCTCGCGATATCTCGAGAAGGACAAGTAATCTCGCGAGAGTTCGTTTCACCTCGTTCCCAGAATTTTACGTAAAAATATAACTTTTAGTCATCATATATCATATCAGTAGAAAATTATGATGATTTTCGTCGTCATAAATGAATATTTATTCGTAATTTGCAATATTTGTTGAATAATAAATGTCATTGTGAAAACTGATTGGTACTGCATTCTGGGACGGAGAACTCGTCCCTAGGGTAGTCTGAAACGAAGAAGAACTGAGAAAAGTGTGAGGAAAAAGTCGGCTGTTTTGCGACGCGTCGCAAGGTAACCATGACAGAAATGTTCCTAATTTACTACTTGTGATCTTCTCTGAGATGTTTGACATGTTCTTAAGATGGTTTTGTTCAGTGTAGTGCGTTTTGAAGGCGACAATTTGATAAACAATTCGGGTGGTTGGAGACCAAAGAGTGTTGGCAAGAAAGACGCCCCCCTCCCCTCGCAAAAAAAAAAAAAAAAAAATGCACTTAGCCAAGTCAACCCATTACTTCTCTGTGTCAAGATCTATATTCATACTATCATAGTAGAAAGCTCTTCATATCCAGGTTTACGTTATTATCCTTTAGATTTAGAGCCAAAGATCTATGTGGTATAAAGGTATAACTATAAAGGACAACATCCATGATAAAAAATGGAACTACAAAATTTTGGGATATATAGGAATTCTTTTACACCACCAAATTGATTTGTACTCACTTTGCTTTTGATGTATCTCAGACACCTTCCTCATCAGAGCTTCTGACTGGAGTTCTGCTTCTTGCCGCTATATGTTTGCAGCTTGTACCTTTTCTATGATAGTATGGGTACGGGGTGTGATAAAAACTGTTGTGTCTTGAGACAGTTTATCACTTACATTATGCAAACGCTGTGGCTATTGACACACTCAGTGTGCCAATAGCCAAACAGGCTATTGACACACCGAGATGCCAGTCAGCCAATCAGAGCTTGTAACATGCCTTTCCGGCAATATTTTACACAAGCAATAGTTGATTAGACATTGTTCGGAAGATTAGACATTGGAATCTTTGAATCTTGGAATGAACGGACGTATTCAAGTTATGCCCTACATTTGGATACCTAATAATACAGCCTTCATCGTGTATGTATGACGTAGCGTAGTGGATAGAGCGTTGACCCGGGAATTCATGATACCAGCTCCGACCCGGTTCGAGTCCGCGCCGGAGTTTAATTAATTTTTTTTTTTTTCAATTTTTCTTGTCCCTTTTTAAACATCCATTTGATATAAGAATATATATAAACAACTTTTAAAGTTTCTGTTAACAATATAAACCAAAAATAACACTGACCACAAAACATGTCATAATTTTCGGCCGTGTGGTTCCGGCGCTATCGGCAGCGACTCGGAAGAATATTTCTTTCACATTAAAAAGAATGGAGGTAAAACAACAACTATAACTTCGCTTCCTTAGTGATATAAGTTTTGAGGCCGAAAATTCTCCAATATGGCAGGAATTCGTCGGTAAACACAGCTGAAAACGTGTTCCTAACCGATCCAATATGGCTGCCATGATCACATGCGGTGACAGTAAAACTAGCACCCTATATGATAGCAGATTCCGATGTTTAAAATTGTGCCGTAAAGGTTCCGGTTCGGAATTTCAAGTGACCAGATATCGAAGTAGTCCCTAAAAATAAGACGCAAATTAGGGGTTGTCTCTATAGTTTTGGCTCTAGATTTTCCGGCTATCGCTTTAGCAATGTATAATCTTTTATACCTCTGCAAATGCTTGTTGTTCGTAGCGATTTATGGTGTCGGAGATTTGATCGTGCGGCGAACACTTCCTGGTATTAGTGCGCGCGATAGCGGTAAAGCGTTTCGTCGCCTGATTACCCAGATCGTGCGTTCTATATGCGTTTTGGGTGTTTTAGCGTCATCGGAGCTCACGGAAAACGTATCGGATAACTTTTTTTCCTTTTTACTCAGTATACAGAAGAAGTCTTGACCTTCATTGCCATATTAGTCATTATCCCAGGAAAACTCATTTTTACCGTGTAGCGGCCTGTAAAGAATGGCCCTAAATTAGCATTTTTTGGGTGAAAAGCTTATATTTTTGATGGTTTTTACCAAAAACAACACTTCTACAGAAAATGTCAAATGAGTCTGTCGGTCAGCGACAAGGCACCCTTTTGTATCGGAAACATTGAATTGTCCGAAAAACGATGTTTTGAGAAGCGCTAGTGCTTTTTTCAGAGACAGTCAAATCGGCCACGATTCGTAAAAAAAACTCCGAACCGGAACCTAAACACGTGAAAAAGATCGTATTTTGGGTTGATAATGGACACAGGACGCCATTTGTATTTTTCAGAGTGTTGATTGTCAAATGTAATCGTAAGATTTCCTCATTTTAGTGGTTTCTATCACTGGGTGTGTCAATAGCCTAACAGGCTATCGACACACTCAGTGTGCCAATAGCCTAAACAGGCATAGCCTGTTAGGCTATTGACACACTGGGTGTGTCAATAGCCTCGCTCTTATGCAAAACCAAGGAGGTTCCTTGGCAAAACAATTAAACAAATGGACACTACTGTCAGTTACATACTGGAAATCGTAAAATGTTGTTGGAGACTGGAGAGCACTGATTCATAATTTGCAACATGCATGTATGGGCCAAGTTCTTATGCCACAAAGCCCACTTTTGCGGCCGTGCACAGACACAACAATAATCGCAAGTGCTCGTGGAAGGCTGCAAAGCTACTCTCAGGGACCTTTACCTTTGACTTGGGCATGCACGGTCGTATCCGTAAATTGGCTAATTGAATATTCAGTGAAAGAAGCCTAGGAAAATAATGTTGTGTTACCTGTTGCCATGCCTACGCTAGAAAAAACCGCTGTCTCTTGAATTTTTTGGGTGGGCAGTGGGGTCACTTAGTTTCCAGTTTTTTTTATTTAGTCCGTTCCTGTTCAAGTAGATAAAGTTCAAAAACTGTTTGTCCTATTTTAATGAATCGCTGAAGGATAAATGTATCCACAGATCTGTTACGATCATGCACAAAATTAAAGCTTGACATTGAAAATATATAATTGTACTTATGTACATTTGTAGTTCAAATTTACTAAGTTAAAACTGTATTGTATTCACTAGAGATCTGAAAAAAAAAGATTTTAAAAAAGAAGATTATCCTTACCTACTGACCCTTACTTTTTCAGGACTGACACTTCGGGAATACAACACTTTTTTCTCTTGGCCTAGAACTTACACACAACCATATGTGTTCTAGCTAGAAGCCCATCCTATATTACACCGCTATTCTAGGTACAAGCATGAGTTTCACTGAGAAACACGAAGAGATCACCAAACAGGATCCATGAAGAATATTCAGTAACTAACGTATGATCGTATGTGTTCTAGCTAGAAGCCCATCCAGTATTACACCGCTATCCTGGGTACAAGCATGAGCTTCACTGAGAAACACGAAGAGATCGATCCATAAATCCTCTTATTGAATATTCAGTAACTAACGTATGGCCGTATGTGTTCCAGCTAGAAGCCCATCCAGTATTCCACCGCTATCCTGGGTACAAGCATGAGCTTCACTGAGAAACACGAAGAGATCACCAAGCAGGATTCGTGAATTAGTTTATTGAATACTCAACAAATAACACAAAACCATATGTTTTCCAGCTAAAAGCCCAACCAGTATTACACCGCTATCCTGGGTACAAGCATGAGCTTCACTGAGAAACACGAAGAGATCGATCCATAAATCCTCTTATTGAATATTCAGTAACTAACGTATGGCCGTATGTGTTCCAGCTAGAAGCCCATCCAGTATTACACCGCTATCCTGGGTACAAGCATGAGCTTCACTGAGAAACACGAAGAGATCACCAAACAGGAGTGGATGGACAGGCTCAACTCCCTCCACATCTCCCGCGCAGACATGAACCGACTCATCATGAACTACCTTGTGACCGGTGAGTTTTCTTCCGGCAGTTCAGGTAAGGACGTGGTAAAATGGTGGTGGAAAACAGCGGTGGAGTTTGCAGGGTTTAGGACATGACAGGGTCAGGGAGCCTTTGGGGGTACGGTGACTGTTCTATGCAAAATACTGTGAATGCTCGGTCAATGCTACATTCAGGAAGGCATTGTCTGCATATTATGATAATAAATTTAAAGTATGCTGCCTTTGTTATTTGTTTTTTTTGTAAGGCCATGTTGATTTGATTATATGGATGACATCCGCGCTCGCACCAATTTTCGGCCATTTCCAAAAAAAAAAAAAAGTTTTAGACCACATACTGTGACATAGTAAATTGTGCAAAGCAGCTGTAAAATGAGCACAAATATTCCATAGACTGAAAAAAAAGTATCAAAAAATCGATAACTGATGCCATAGAATGCCAAAATAAATCTCAAAAGTCAAAGAATAAGATGTGAAAGGACAGAAAGAAAAAAAAGTATTTTTGGTAGGGGTTTGTACATATGTACCAGTAAATTCAGGATACGTCCCGTTCAGGTCCAGAGGATCATTTCCAGGTGGACGTGAACCTGGACCTGATTGTCTGTGGAAACTTGAGAACTGATAATACTCAAAACAATGGTAATTGGTCAATTTTGCTACAAAGGAATCTCTTTGGTGGATCATTGGACTACCATTGGCATTTTAAAATCCCATCTTCATGTAGTAAAGGCTAACTGTCTCTGTACCTTTGCCTGTAGAAACTTGGTACAAGTGACTATAACCTCTACTCACTTCGCTTTTGGTGTCTTCTTTGCCCGGTAAGACCCCAAACACCCGCCGACATAGTGTGTCCATTTTGCAATTGGCTAACCCTGTTCGTCTGATTTTTTTTTTCAGGTCTGTTTATTTCAGATTGGTCCAAGAAGAAAAAAAATGTTTTGCACCCGTATGATGTACTGGTCGCAACATCTAACTGTTGGTATACCATACTATGTGTTTGTAGTCCTATGTTCAACCTTCCTGGCCACATTGATTTCATACTGAAGCCAACTTTTTTTTTTGGCCAAACTTTTTTTTTATTCGCTCGCTCGCATCAATTTTGGAGTTCCCAGAGGATGTCATCCATATAATCAAATCAACATGGCCTAAAGCCAAATTCAGGCACCCATTACGGTAGACGTAAATGCACTGTTAACTTTGAGCTGTCCGACTCTTAGGTAGTAAATTTCCGATATGGCAGACATGCAACAGAATACAGTGTGGTGTGCACAGAAAACATTTTGATATGAAATAGGAATGGATTATACTTTCTTTGTACATTTGGTAATTTTTTGGTGATACAATCAGCGTTCCCGCCAGGTTCTTGAAAGTATGCGTCCAAATATTCGGGAGGGGCGTAATGAGCGCCGTAGGCGCGAGACGGGTGCCACAAGCGCTCGCATTCTAGGGGGGTCCGGGGGCATGCTCCCCCGGGAAAATTTGGATTTTCAAACCCTCTAGAACACAATTTCCTACAATTTCAGAGGATAATCATGCACTTGAGATTGGATGTCGGTTGCCTCTTTTACTCCCATTTTCAGTTATCGACGACCACCCTCTTCATCAAAATACGTTATATTAAAAAAACTATAAGCACAGGGAATCAGCCTTCCGTGATATGGCCCGGGTATTATTTGTCCAGACATGTCTGTATGAAAATTTTGGATTTTTGATGCTTCGAAACAGGGCTCTAGCCAATTCGTCAACCCATGGAAAAATTCTGCCAATTTTTTCTGTCATTGTATTAAAAAAATGTCTACCTCGTGCGATCGATGTTGCGACCTCCCGCATCAAATAGTTTTCCGAGACGATAAAATAACGGCACTATCACACTTTGTGCTTTTTTTCTATTATGCCCGATGATTTTACTCCAATTTTTCGAATCGGTGGGCTTTTACAAGGCCTTGCCGTCATTTTCCACGAGCGTGCGTTTGTTTCCTGCGACCTCAGGTAACCCCGTTTTCGGCGTGAAATCTTTGGCTGGATTTCTTTTTAAATAGACCAAGAACGTTATACATTACTCGAAGGAGGACGATCTGCTGCCTCTTTGGCAGTGATCAGTGTCGGTGTAGCCTTGAAGCAGTAGCCAGAAAGACGTCCCAACGTGCTGGGCGCTGCGATCGACGGTCCATCTGGGGAGGGGGGCGTGCCGCGCCATGTGCCACGGAGGCCAACGCTAGTGCACAGCCGACTCGATCGACGCTTGACAACAACATTGCGGCCCCTTTTCTGTCGCAAATTTTGTCTTTTTGAAACAAAAGATAATTTGGAAATAAGAAATAAAGTGTATAGTTTTGGATTCTTCACTTATTTACTGCGCACCGTCTTTTAAACTTGGATAAGTGGGAAAACTTTGATAGTAAATTGTTAGCAGCTGCAGCTAGGTAAGGAACTCAAGTTTCCAGACGACATGGGCGGCTACCAACGTCACGTGTGCTAGTACTCGGTAACTTTTGTTTTTTTTCCCGGTGACCAATGACAGAGTGTAACATTACATTTATCAAACGCTGATTGGTTATTAAGATGATTGGATTTGGACCTGGTGGCCAATCTAGACTGCTTGGCGCCGGCGGCTTGTTGTCAAAGATACCGACTGCCAATCAACTGCCCACAGCGTGAGAACTTTTGTTGAGATGTACTCGCACAAAACAGTTTGTTTGTTCAATACTAGTATTACCCACAAATCTTTAACAATACGTGAAAATGAGCTAGGACAAGTAAGTATCATGTTAATATCAGAATATAAAATCTGCAAAAGATTTCTTCGAGTGTTAAAGAATGCTGACTGTCAGATGTATTTCACGGACTAAAAAAAGTTACATTGCGCAACGGACAGCTCAGACTGGCGTGTGGCTGGTTATGTCGTACATGGGTCCGCTAGTTGTAACACGTGCCGCGCTCCGTCCCATGTCCAGACTACTGGGATGACCGGAAAGTGAAGAATTTGAAGTATAAATTGTAAAGGTAGGATTCCTTCTAATAAAGACAGATTTTTTTAAAGATTCCAGATACATTTTGTTAACTGGTGGTACAGGTCAGCCTTTGTTTCAGATTTTTTATGGACGCATTCAGCCGAACCGAGTGCGTCTTTCCAGAAAAAAATGCGTCCAAAGACGTAAAGACGTATGCCTGGCGGGAACGCTGGATACAATACATGGTTGCCCTCTACGATACCCACAGATCCAACAGATCTTAAATTGGTACATGATAAACAAGTTGGTCTCAATGCAGAAATGACTGTAGAACAGGGAAGTTGTGTGCTGTTTGTCTTGCTGATGAATATTCATGAGTTTGCCTTATTTGGCACAAGCCAATCAGCTTTACCCAAAGACAATGTTTTAGGCAATTCTTTGCATCTCCAAGAGTGTTATATGATTGTATCAAGAGATAACATGCACCAAGCAAGAAATTAATATTCAGAGTAAATACATACTTCAACGGAGTTAATCCTTTAGTATGCCTGCAAACTCCTACCTTGTTTTCTGATTAATTTTGATGGTGACTACTAACAATCCCACATCCTTTTTCAGTTAATGTCTTGCATTGTATGTTTTTTTGGCAATGCCTCAGGGGCTAGCCAAATAGTATGTTTTATGTCTGTTTATTATAACTGTGTAATGTGTATTGTATACTCATACTGAAAGAGGTTGTTGTCAATTTTGTGTGTCTGTTCAATATTTATGTGGTGTTTCATAATGAACAACACACATTAAAACATTTATTCTCCTTCATTCATTAGAAGGGTTCAAAGAGGCTGCGGAAAAATTCCGCGTGGAAGCTGGAATTCCGATGAACATGGACACGGAATCCCTGGACGAGAGAATAAAGATCCGAGACGCCATCCAGAAGGGGGAGATAGAAGAAGCCATGGCATTGGTCAACAACCTCCATCCTGAGTTGTTAGATGATAACAGATATCTCTACTTTCATTTGCAAGTAAGTTTTCTCCTATAACCTAATATGTAGACAGTGTAAATTACTGTAATTACAGTAAAATGCTTGCCACAACAACTGTCCCTACTTACTGTAAATCCTGTTCACACTAATGACAGTTCTAATTTTGCAGTGAACTCTTCACCAGAAATATGAGTATCCAATGTATTACTAAATACAGTAACTGTACTATATACAGAATAGTTTGAACAAGTTTTAAACACTTTAAAAAATTCCCTTTCCGTCCTTCTGTGAATTAATAGCACTGCAAAAGTAGATGAATTCACATGTTTTTTTGTAAGTATTGTTGAATCAAATGTTTGGACACTAAATGTGTATCTAAAGAAAGAGAAAAAGACATGTTTTTGATATGCCGGTAATAGTACACACCAAGTTTTCATTGTTTCTTTCTATGATAACTAACTGTGGCTCATTATAAGATGTTGATTGATTGACCAATGATAGTACTGTAAGCTACTAATCTAATTTCCTCTCGACCAATCAGCAACAACATCTGATAGAACTGATCAGGAAGAAAGACGTGGAGGGAGCACTGCAGTACGCACAGACACACCTGGCAGAGAGAGGGGAGGAAAACTCTTGTTGAAAATGTTGGGATTGATCGACCAATGATAGTACATAGCCACTAATCTAATTTGTTCTTGACCAATCAGCAACAACATCTCATAGAACTGATCAGGAAGAAAGACGTGGAGGGAGCACTGCAGTACGCACAGACACACCTGGCAGAGAGAGGGGAAGAAAACGCGGACGTTCTGAACGAACTGGAGAAAACGCTCGCTCTCCTGGCATTCGAGAACCCGGAGGATTCTCCGTTCGGCGAGCTGCTTCACCCTTCTCAAAGACAAAAGGTGGGGAAAGTGTCAAAGTAATATTTTTATATACACAGTTTATCCAATTACTGTAAATGCATTTAAAGTGTAACTGAAATGAAATCGTCTGTAGCATTTTCTACCAATAATGTAAAAATTTGATCTTTTCTAAAAAAGTCAATGCAAGTTTCAAATCAATTGTCCGTCCGGAAGTCCCTCAAACAGCGACATAAAAATGTGTACTCTGAGCTCTTTGCTGGAACTAATTAGGAACACGCCGTGACGTCATTTTAGTTAGTCCCTACTAGCTGGTATGGTTGACTAGGGGAATAATGTACATTTGATAGACCCGTATCTTATAAAGGAAACATAATTCATTGACGAAACTCGGCACGACTAAAGAACACATACTTCACTTCACTTGAAGGGAATTTCGTTCGTATTCACGCCACTAAAATATATCTTAGAGGCACTTGAAGTTGATGCACGTACCAAGCGTGCGTAACGCAAGCGGGGAGAAAGTTCATTATTGTAGCGTGTAGAATGAGCGGGGATAAACAACCATCGCTTCTTCTATACACAAATGATAGCATGAGCTTACATTATCCTCAGTAAGGAGGCCATGCTGTACATTAATTTGAAGATGTTTTCTAGCGGAAGCGCAGAAGTTTGTGCCTCTTTGCGGTCTCCGCTTGTGCCTGCTAGCAAAACCGGGACTAAAGCTTCGGTCGCGTACAAATATACAACAGCTGAGCAACTAACTACGTACAGTTCGCCAGGATTTAAAATGAGAAGCAACCTCATTGCCACAAGAAATGCGATTCAAAATACATTCCCACTCAAAGTATGTGTTTGTTTACAAACCTGTAAGCTTTTATCGGATAGATAGTACGTCGTAGACTGACTATTTCTAGTCGTGAGCACGGCCGATAGCTAGCTAAACGCCTCCAGATTGTGACGAGTCCGTGAAACATTTTGAGAGTGACTGTTCTTTCTGTCTCATATTTGTCTGCACAACAGACAGATTTCGTAAGCTCCCAGTGATTCGAGGAAAACACACAGACTGGTGTTTCCGTGATAGAAAATTCGAAAAGTGTGGTTAAATAATAGCGCATGGCACGGGGCCGCCATTTTTTTGTGAGGAATTTTTCTTTGTTGTTGACGACGAAAAAGCCAAGATTCACTCGTAACTAGGTTTTACGGAGACCATATCAGTACTACATATCAATGCTACAATATTCATGACAAAATCTAGCGACAAAAGTGCCAAGTTTGTAGCTACACGAGCAAAAAAAACGAGTTATCGATGACATAGTAACGAGTACGTACATGCTTGTGGTCCCGCAACCCAGATATATTTTCCTTTGTTTACATGCTCAGGTTACGCTAGAAGTTTTTATACAAAACCAAACTATTTTAACTCACCTATCAACAACATGTCCACCGCTAAGACACTACACAACAGACAGATTTCGTAAGCTCCTAGTGATTCGAGGAAAAACATACAGACTGGTGTTTCCGTGAAAGAAAATTCGAAAAGTCTCAGGATTTTAGCGCACGGCCGCCATCTTTTTGGGGGCCATTTTTCTTAGAGTTGTTGTTGTTGACGACGAAAAATCCCAGATTCGCTCGTAACTTGGTTTTACTGAGACCAAGAACTACAATATTCATGACAAAATCTAGTGACAATTTTTCCAACGTATTTTGAATACGGTCAGCAAATTTTCGTGCTTGAAAATCTTGGGACAGCGTCGTTTGTTGTTACGAGTTCGGTATAAGCGGTTCACTTTGTTATGAAATCTATCCGGACGCCGACAAAGATGTAAAATCCAAGAATCATTTGTGCTGTTTTGTGTCGGAGTCTAAGCGTACAAGTACTTCACAATAATGGCACCGCAGTTATGACCAGAATAAGCGAAATACAAGGTAAATTTACAGGGCGAATTACTACTAGTATGTGACAGACAAACGTCCTGCAGCTGTGATAAACTGTGGCGAATTCACCCTTCTCCGCGCGTGTTCCGTGACTGGGGCACTTTGAGTCGGCAGACCAGCGGTGTCAATAGTTGAAACTTTTCCTGCGATAATCCTTCTGGTCCTCCCACAGCTCTCCCCAATATAATCTCAAGGTTCATGTTGAAGCACGAGGGCTCGAAGTGTGCGGAGCTCGAAGTGTGCAGAGCCGTAGATGTCGCGGAAGGAACCATGCCGATGCCTCTGAACAAACTTGATACATAATTTTGTCTGTTTTCTAGCTCGCTGAGACTCTCAATTTGTCAGCCACAGTTCTGTCATTTTTAACTTTGGGGAATCTGTGCATAGATATCCCCTCGGTAGACTGACTATTCTTACAGCTAACGCCATGTGGGCCTCCTGCGACACAATAACTTCTACTGGACTTTGTACTAACACGACCTGTAGTACAAGACACCATTACAGCGGACGGGGGTAGAGCTACTACAAGAACGCGACTCTCTAAAATGACGTCATGCATATCATTTGAATTCGCCCTCGGATGCCCCAAGTCGCACTTTTTGAAGACGTTTTAACATTACTTCCCGACCGAATTATCACATGAAAAATATTTCAATCTAATAGCGAGGAAATGATCCTCTAGATCGTTAAAAAATAAATTGTATTCAATTGTATTTCTGCAAGTCTTTAAGTTCGCGGGGATTTAATTTCGCGGTAGCGGGAAAAAGGACTTTTCGCAGTGGATTTAAGTTTGCGGTAACACCATAGACTGCAGTCTAATACCATAATAGAAAAATGTTCGCGGTGGTTTTAAGTTCGCGGTAAAGTGGTCACCGCGAAAACCGCGAACATTAATCCACCTCGAATGTTTCTGCATTTACAGTATTGTAAGTACAGATGAATTCAGTAAATTGCACAACAGATTAACGCACAATTCTTTTAACTGCATGGAATTCCAAAATCCCAAACCAGTGCGTTCTAGCTGAATAACCTCCCATTATTGCACCAGCAGGATAATTGCACAAATTATGGTGGCAAATAGGCCGTGCAATTAAGCCGCTTCTACTGCTATGCCAATACTACATACATGTACATGGAATTTGTGGCTGTTTGAGCAATGAGGACTAGTTTGTTGTTATGATTATTTTTTTCATCTTTTTAAATGGAAAAGATCAGTTATACAGTCAAACCTGTACAAGCTGCTACCAGTACCGGCTCTACATAAGGACCACCTGGCCAACAGGACTTTTTTTTAGATAGTTTATCCCATTGACACAAGCTTTATGAACCCTGTCCATAGTGACTATCTGTCCACATAGACAAGATTTTATTGGTGTCCTGTGTGCTCTTTTAGGGCAGTTTTGACTGTTTATCTTAAATTTTCTGCATATCTATGTAAAATATAAATCAATTTGAAACAACCAAACCAAAATATTGTTACAAGTACAGTCAAACCTGCCCGAGCGACCACCTCTTCTTAGTGACCACCTGGCCATTTCGACCGCTTTTTCTCGGTCCCGATTTATTTTCCCATTGATGTAAGCATTAAGCGACCTTTTCTCAACGACCACCTGGCCAACGCGACCGCGACCGGCCCAAATTGGGACCCATAACGACCGCATCATTTTCAAAATTGAGGTTTTCATCGATTTTTTATGATAACTAGCGCGATTTTGTGTCGAAATCGGCCAGTTTGCGTCGGATTTTCGGGTTAAATTTACAGTTTACAGTGTGCGTGTTGTATTTGACATTAAAGACCTCGCTTCTTTGCGTGCGTGCAGCGTGCTTCCTATTTGCCATTAAACACAACGGAAACCATTTATACTTTGCATCGGTCATGTTTTGAGTCGATACTCTTCTCAGCGACCACCTGTCCAAATCGACCGCTTTTTTCCGGTCCCTCGTGTGGTCGTCTTGGGCAGGTTTGACTGTAGTATGTGGGTAATACAAGTTATAGTGAATTGGTTCTTGAATCTCTGACATTAAGAAAGATAATCAATTGCAATTTTTTTTCTGTTTGCAGGTTGCGAGTGAGCTGAACTCGGCTATTCTAGAAGTAGAAAACAGAGAGTCTACCCCAAAGCTGGCTAACATGCTAAAACTCTTACTGTGGGCCCAACATGAACTGGACCAGAAGAAAGTCAAGTACCCACACATGACAGACCTAGCCAAAGGAGACATAGAAGACCCCAAATGACTACTCTTCAAACTATTAATGTAGATATCTTTGTACAAAAGGTAAAGTTCACCCATTAAACACTACATACAACATGTATTAAGGATGTTACAATACAGCGAAAAAACTTAGATTCAGGAGTGACACCTAGGCCACATTCGTTGTAGGTTGGCATATAATTTGATGCCGTAGAAATTTCAAGTAGGCTGTGCCAGAACCAACCTCTGACAAGGATTTCAAGACAGGCTTTTCAAGACAGAAGAATTTTGTACAACATTGCACAGCTATCTCAAGTATCATATGACAGTTGCACAGTGTATGTGACCAGGTCTTATTTGACTCACATTTGTAAATTATCTTGAAAATCTGAAAAAGAAGTAATCAAGAAGCTACACCATCTTGGTAGAAGGCAACTTGCAACACTTAAATTTACCCTATTTCTTGAGCCTGAATACTCAAAGTAAGTTATATGTCAGTCTTCAGGACTATGCTGGCTCTAAGAAGAAGAATTTTCCACAGGAATTTGGCCACCATAGTATTTCATTTGCCCATACACAGAGTTGGTGGAAATGTTACCCTCACTTCATGGTCTCTCTCCCTCAATTCTTTCCCCTACCTTTGCCAAATTCTACACATGTATCTATACAGCGAACAAGCTTCAGCCATATTCATTGATCGCAAGCTCACCAAACTTAAAAGCCTTTCAAGACTTTCATATTTTTGACCATATCTAGCACATAGAGGGCTTTGGTCAATGTGTATAAATTGAATGATGGCCAAGAGAATGCCAGGCATGTTTCTGTGGAAAATTGACATCTAGAGCTCGTTATTTCACCTCTGCAGTGTAAGATTTGGATGGGTGGCTGGATGCTAGTAGTACATGTACATCGCTTCAACCTTATTATCCACAGCTTGCCTTGTAATGCAGTGATCTCCAAGCAGATCCTAAGGTTCCGGTAGCCATCCACACTCCTCTGCCAGCTTTTGATACTAGTAAATGTATTTAAGTTCGCGGGGATTTAATTTTGGGAAAAAGAACTTTTAAGTTCACGGTAGCACCATGTACTGTAGTCTCTTACTGCCATGGTAAAATGTTTACGGTGGTTTTAAGTTCGCAGTGAAGCGTTCACCGCGAAAACCGCAAACATTAAAACCGCGAACCACCGCAAAAATTTCTGCATTTACAGTATCTTATGCTACTAAAGGATCTGCTTAGAGATTAGTAATGCAGAACTTAATAGCAGTTTTGCAATCATAACTCTAGATCTGCCACATGATATTACATTTTTCTGTTTTGAATGATTAAAATGGGAAGTGATATTCATAATTAACTGACTGAATGTAAAGTTGTAGATAATATTTTGTACATACTTTGTATCAACTTCTGTTTCTTGTGCTTTGTATGTTGGGTAAGTACACTTGTACTGTATTCTCTTTGTAGAATATTTAGTGCAAGACCTGGTTTTGTTGCCCTATATTTTATGAAAAGTTCATGATTATATTATAACTATTTCAGAAGCATGTAATAGCAATCTTACTCAAAAATTTATTTATTTATTTGGGTAAGAAATTTTTTTCTGAATTAAGTTTAAGAATACAAGTTGGTAAGTTCCATCTTTCTCAAACTGTACTTCAAGAGCAACTCCCAAACATTGTATTCACTTAACAGTTAAACACTTTTGTGTGTCGAAGAATACATAAATATAGTTTCATAATATGAACTCCATGCATTTGTATGTTGTTATGCAGATTGTAAGAATTTCATACCTTCATCACAATAAAGTTCAGCTTTTTCTTGTACATGTACTATCTGTACTCTATACTTAGTTAATAGTGTTTCAGGTCATAATAGTACATGTATGGAAAGATTCCATATAACAATGGAAACATCACTGTAGTACTAACAAGTATATGCCTACCGTACATCTTAAAACTTGTAGTTTTATCTTTGCAGTGACATCTTTACTGTAAATCCATGACAACACGAATATGCATTTTTTTCTTCTACTACTGCAGTATCACAACTTAGAACATACCCGAAATTTCTGTTTCCAAGCTACCACTAGATAAAACCACTGCAAAAGTAAATGGATTTACAGTACTTCCATTATTAGGGGGGGGGGGGTCATATTTGATTTTTTTTCATAGACTAAGAGGGCATGTAAAAATGACACATGATAATAGGAGTGTATATGAAGTCAAGATGTATTTGCCAGTAATCCTAAATTGCAGCTGATTCTCATGTATGGAAAACAGAAAGGTTTTCTAGACAGCCTACGTGCACATCATATACCTCAAATCCTGTACAACTTCTGCAACACCAATCCTTGCCCTCCAGACCTGCAGCTTGTGTTGTGCAATAAGCCTGTTCACAGTTTGAAATGTGCATGCACAAGGTCAAAGTTGAAGGCCCCTAACTTCTTAACAGTTCTTGTCTGGACTATGGTCAATACATGTCCAGATATGTCCTGTTTTGGTCTAAGAGGCCTTCAAGTTGTGCATGTGCAATTCACACTTTGAACAGGATAACATGCTTGCATTGATCCTGAAAAAAACAGCCTAAAATTTGTGCTAGCACCAGCCAGCTATCAGCCAATCAGAAGCCCGGGTGTTCTTCCAGTTCAAATCACCAGCCAATCATGTGCAAGAGTTAAAAGTCCAGGGCCAATCATATGTAGGAGTTACCCTAGAAGGCTGTTAGACCAGGGCAAGTTGCTTGTGTATTGCAATACAAGTTGTGGGTCTAAAAGGGAGGATTCTGCAACACAAAATGCTACAAGCATGCTGCAACTAGTGCACTCACTCGTGCAAAATTTCCCTCAGTCCACCCTTCACCAAACACTGACAATTGATTATCAAGCTATACATTTCATAGATAGCACTTAGCAAAGACAACTTTCAGTTCAACTGAATAGCTTAACACATGGTCGCTTTTGTCATACAAAACATACAATGAGTAAGGCAGCAAGTTACAGTATAGGCAACAAAATTGTGTACATACACTGATTTTCATCGTTAGGATAAGTGTACAAAGGATAACACATAACAAAATTATATTACATCATTAGGCTTGCTCCTGAGGCATCGCCAAAAAATTACATTACATAGAAGCCTGACTGCAAAACATGCCACAAATTTACATATCTTCAAGAAAATTACTGACCATCTTCCAAAAGCTTTGAAACATTTGATACATCAAACTATTCCATATAGAATATCCATTAAAACAAAAACTTCTTAAATATTTAACAATTCAACATTATTTTTCCAAGCAAATTCTATGCAATTTTGGAGACAACATAATGTTTACAACATTAGTGTTACAGTTGAATATTAGCCTTGAAGAGTGGAATTTTCATGTAGACTTAGAAGATGGTGTCTGAAATTGACACTTTATAACCTAATGACTTAGTTTAAATGTTTCCTTCTGAAAAACAATATTATTCTTCAAAGAAAATGAGCGACAGTTTGATAAATTCACCCAACATTGTCTTTGTTGCAGAAATGAAATAAAATGTAGATGTTCCAAAATCATTGTTTGAGGTAAAAATTATTCAACCAAGTCTTCCTGAGATGTTGTATTGTAGAAGAGCAATAATTTGAAACTGAAAATGTTGGATCTCTATTTATGATGCTTACAGACATTGTAAACTTTAGCATCTGTTTTTGAAAAACAGAGGAAAAAAATTCCTCACTATTTTATTTCTTGCTCCATTATCACTAAAATTAAGCCTTTAAAAGACCATAAATTAACAAGCAAACAATAAAACAAAATATACATGTATGATATCAATTCAACTCCAAAGCTTTCTGCGAATGAACCGCAAACTTTGATTACAACTTTTCTACCTATTATTTTAAGGAAGCGATCCCAGTGCTTTTTGCGGGTAAAGAGTTAGTGTACTTTTTTTTACGTAATCGTCTAGTGCAAGTCCTTCATGCTATTTGTACTTTGTTCCTTCATTAAAAATGTCAGGTTTAAAATGTGTCGTTGATTCGAAATTCCTGAAAAGTTTTCATCAACTAGTCTGCTAAGAACTAGTTTTATCAAGTTCATGATTAGTGTTGTGCTTTCTTGTTCATCATTTCTACACCTTGAAAAGACATTCTATTGATGGAAATCAGCTTGGCTATGGGAATAACATGGTTACTACATGTTGTAAAAGATAAAAGAAGCAAATATTGGTTGCAAAACAAACTAAAAAAAAAATGAAATGATGTCTTCATACTGTAGGCCTTAGTGTAACAATTTTTTCTCAAGTATCAAAATTCAAAATTACCTTAAAGCTTCCTTTTCAATATATTCCCAGAAATAGTTTTGATTCAAGAAAAGGATATAAGCACTTTGACAATGACCATAATGGTGCAATTGTCAAGTAAGTAAGTGCTTGCCTTGCATTCAGTAGATCATAAGTTCTACCCCATCTGTGTCAAGCGAAAGACAAATTTGTTTTTTCTTGTTGGACCAGTCCGGAAAAAAACAGACCTGAAAAAATCAGTGGACCAGGTTTTGGACCTATTAGACAATGAACAGATTATATCGACAGGGGTTTACACATTCCAGACAATAAAAAGTTAGAGCAAAGTAGAGCAGACTTTATAGTCATTTCTACCAAGTTTCTGCAATTAATGTTGTTTACATGAAGATAGGATTTTAAAA
Source organism: Branchiostoma floridae (assembly GCF_000003815.2). NCBI lineage: Eukaryota > Metazoa > Chordata > Leptocardii > Amphioxiformes > Branchiostomatidae > Branchiostoma > Branchiostoma floridae. The sequence goes on from NC_049995.1 coordinate 10,140,929, forward strand.
CACCAGTGAGAATCAACTACTCCACCATAGAGATTCCTTTATAGCAAAATGGACCATTGTTTTGAGTACTGCCCATTCACAAGTTTTCATAGACAGTCAGGTCCAGGTTCAGGTCCAGACCTGGACCTGGACCTGAACTGGACCTAGACCTCAGAATATTTTGTATATCCACAACTATGAGTGGACTAGCCCCTTGCTGTAGCGATTGCACAAAGCTGTGTGGTCCAGGGGCTTTGAATTGATGATGGGAGCTACCATAAGCACCAACTACAAACTTAAACTTTTCAGTTTGATGAACTCCTTCCCATAGCCAAGCTACCACCATCCTGTTCTACATGTACATGTTAGTTACTGAGGTTAATATGGAGTATAGTGTGTGAGAGAGTGTCGGACCTAGTTGTTTGGATGTATCAAAGATTTCTCGGGGTTGCTGGTGTCTATACTGTCTTGTCCTGAGCGATGTTTTTCACTGGTGTTTTCACTGGTGTTTTTCATTTTGACAATGTCCTTCCCATAATCAAGCTACCACCATCCTGTTCTACATGTTAGTTACTGAGGTTAATATGGAGTATAGTGTGTGAGAGTGTCGGACCTAGTTGTTTGGATGTATCAAAGATTTCTCGGGGTTGCTGGTGTCTATACTGTCTTGTCCTGAGCGATGTTTTTCACTGGTGTTTTCACTGGTGTTTTTCATTTTGACAATGTCCTTCCCATAGCCAAGCTACCACCATCCTGTTCTACATGTTAGTTACTGAGGTTAATACGGAGTATAGGTAGTGAGTGAGAGAGTGTGAGACCTAGTTGTTTGGATGTATTAAAGATTTCTCGGGGTTGCTGGTGTCTATACTGTCCCAGTGGGGGAAGATGAAGGGGAGGTGGTCTGTCTTGTCCTGAGCGATGGGGGAAAGGCACCGGGCGAGAAACTGGCTCCCCTCCCTCGAGAGGTGGAGCCCGTCCGAGAGAAACTTACGCCAGTCCTGGAACGAAAAAAACAAATTCTTTCAGTTGTCATTAAACATGGAAGAAGCCTCCTTACTTGATACCTTGATAAAAGGTAGAGTTAGATATAAACATTGTATCCATAGCACTGCCTGCAAAACTGAATATGTAAACATGCAAACATTTGATGGACATGCAGCCACTCTCTGATTGGTTGAACTGATAATTGCCATGCTGTCATTGGTTGAACTGATACTAATTGTGATGGACAGTCAGGATCAGTCTATGTTCTAGCTTTGCTGTAACAAGCCCCTATACATAAGAAGGGAAAGAAAAAGAGGGAGAGAGAGAAAGACAAGCAGGAAAAGAAAAAGAGGGAGAGAAAGAAAGACAAGCAGAAAGATGGAGAAACTGAGAAAGAGAGAGAAGTAAAAAGAGCGAAACAAAGAAAAAGGAAAAAGCTGGGAAAAGAAGGAAAAGCTATAAAGAGGAAAGATAGAGGGAAAACAGAAAGGAAGGAAAGAGTGAGAGAAAAAGAGAGAGGGCAGGAGACGGACAGAGAAGATGGAAAGAGATAGAGATATGGTCGGAGAGATGTACAAATATAGTACAATTACCTTCTCATTCTGCATGTAGGTGTACAGGTCGACACACGACGTCTGTTTCTCCACTGCCACCTCACAGCACATCTTAGCATACTGCCCAGTCACTGCATTCAACCTGTTCAACTTTAAACCTGCAAATCACAACACAAAAGGTTACATAATACATGATATTCAAAGTCCCACTCAACTCAGACAAAGTGTTGCACAATGCCACTTGAAAGACCTTCTGAAACCAGTAGGAGATTTTCTTTATATATCCAACAACAATATTGTAGTATTCAATTGACATAATTAATTGTAATGTTACTGAGATGATTGTGATTTGCAGGTCAAAAATAACAGTCAAAGCTGATTGGTTGATAGTATCACTTCAGCACCAAGGAGAGCACTGATTGGTCAAACCACATCACTTCAGAATCAAGGAGAGTACTGATTGGTCATGCCACATCACTTCAGAACCAAGGAGAGTACTGATTGGTCAAATCACATCACTTCAGAACCAAGGAGAGTACTGATTGGTCAAATCACATCACTTCAGAACCAAGGAGAGAACTGACTGGTCAAACCACATCACTTCAGAATCAAGGAGAGTACTGATTGGTCATGTCACATCACTTCAGAACCAAGGAGAGTACTGATTGGTCAAACCACATCACTTCAGAATCAAGGAGAGTACTGATTGGTCATGTCACATCACTTCAGAACCAAGGAGAGTACTGATTGGTCAAATCACATCACTTCAGAATCAAGGAGAGTACTGATTGGTCACCTCACATCACTTCAGCACCAAGGAGAGTACTGATTGGTCAAATCACATCACTTCAGCACCAAGGAGAGTGCTGATTGGTCAAATCACATCACTTCAGAATCAAGGAGAGTACTGATTGGTCACATTGCACCAATGTCCAATTTTTGTGTTGGAAATTGACTTCTACCAACACAGATGAACTTTTCAGGGTTGTGGAATGTAAAAGAAAATTATGGATAAACTAAACTTTAACTTACAAACACTACAAACAAATTTTCAGCTGACTACATCAGCCTTGTTCACAAAATGGACGCGTAACAGTAGCTTTTGGGGGTAAGTCCTAACTAATATTTGTAATGTTGGTTAGTTTAAGTTTAGTTTATTCATAATGACCTTTAAAGAAAATGTTGTATTTTGGTTTTATCAAGTCTTGAAAGATCATAAGCTCTCCTTACCTTTTTCTTTACAAACCTTCCTCCACTCAGCCTCATCCAGAGGAGGGGGGGTGATGAGGATGATCTTCTCTGGACCGATGCCCTGGCCCTGGAGGTAGTGGACCATGTTCCTGAGGTTGTTCTTGTAGGTTTCCAGTGGTACATGTTGTTGTGGGTTTTCCTGTAAAAATGGGACAAAGGTCAAATGTCAAAGTTCATGCTAAAAAAAGTTTCCAGTGGTATATGTTGTTGTGGGTTCTCCTCTGAAAAAGGGTCAAAGGTCAAATGTTAAAGTTCATGATGATGAATGGTACAAAAGGGACATAGATATTTAAGTTGCTGAGGTTGGTTTAGTAGCTGCACAAAATGTAGATTTCCAGAGGAACAAACTGTTGTGAATTCTCCACTAAAGCAGCAAGGGAAAAAGGTGTCAAAGTTTAGGAATGGTTATCAAACAAGGTAAAGACAAGGTAGTTTTGTTGTTAGTTTTTTTTACTTACACCATGGGCAGCACCTAATATGGTGGGCTTTAGAAAGCTTTTTTTCCACTTTTATCTTACTTGGCTCAGGTGAAAATGAGTTATTACCAGTTTTGGTTAGGGACGTCCTCTGAGATGGAATATAAAACCAGAGGTCCCGTGTTTGAATCTTAGGCCACAATACATATTGAAAAGAGTAGGGTCCATCCTGGAGTGAGTGACCTAAACCTTATATGTGTTATAGTCTGGTGTTTCCTGACAATGTATAGTCTGTACTGGTGCATTTAATGCTTAAAGGCACTTTATGGTTATACCAACAAACAAACAGACCGTACCTTTTAAGGAAGAGTCATTAGCACCAAAGAATATAATGACTAGTACGACATCGGAGGCGTTCTCGTTGTTGATGACCTGTGGTTGTATCATGTTGGCCCACGTTGTGTTGTAACCCGAGAATCCTCGGCAGATGATGTCACATTTCCTATGGAGAAATAGACAGCCTGCAACCTTAGCTAACTTAAACGATTACATTACTGTAATTTAGATACATCAAAAGATACATATTTCATCTGGTTTTTGATACAATGTACATATGCAAATTGACTTTTGATCTACAGCATGGGCGTTATTCCTAAACTATATATGTAACAAGTGGAATACTATAGTGACTTTAAATTTTACTTTTTTCTACTGGCAGGTATGCAAGATATTTTAGTTGTTTGTACTGTGTTTGTTTATATCAGTCAAAGGCCTTTAACATAAATAATATTTATTATAGTACCTTGTCCGTCATCTGATTGTTAAACGCATTACACTATAGATATACATGGTCCACTTTATGCTTGCATATTGTACCTTTGTAGAAGTTCTTGTAGTGCTGCGCCCCATCCTCCATCGTTAAAGGCATACTGTATGAACACACACACACAAACAAATGTAAGTCTAGTATATACACCTGCATGTTATGATGCATCAGGAGCAGGCTTTTCTCTTCAGTTCGCCGGCTGACCAGGTGTTTTTTTTTCTGAGGTGGAATCAGTATCAACCACAACAAAATGAATAAAATCCAAACAGATTCAGTGAAAAATGTTAATTTTCTGCAGTTCTAAACATTGAAAAATATGATTTGCATGTTTTATTCTCCTTTTCGCGCTGATTCAGATATAATTTCGCTGGCCACACTACGTGGCAATCCAATTATTCAATGGAGTCATGTTGTAGTATGAACTACATACATGCCTTTTCACGTCTTGACTCAACATTTAAATCGATATCGTGCACTAATGTAATCGTAAAGGCTTGTGAGTCATCACTTAAGGATAAGACAATCAAATCTTGCAATCTCTAAAAAAAGGTTCGTAGCGACTGCGATAAAATATCATTATTTCTTCCCAATGGACAACAAAAATACCCCCCCCCCCTTCTTAGCCGATGGGCGATTCCACTCAAAAAAGGCCACAAAAAAAAAGGAACGAAACGACGCATATACCTTTAGCTAGCCTCAAAATATGCAGGGATATCACATCCATATTTTGCCGACTTACCTGGGTTATTGAGTCCCCAAATAAGATGACTTTTGGCCAGATTTTCAAGCCGGGTTTTCTCTGATCACAGGAGGCGGCCATCTTGATTTTTGCTGGGAATGCTGGGAAATCCAACCACCTGTCGTTTTGCCACCTGTTTCTGACGACAGACGTTTGGAATTTGCCAAAATTCATAAAGTTTTGGTGTTTTTTCTGTCAGTTCAGTTCATTTCTTTCCATTCTTTGTCTTCCAATGTAATCTTTAAAGTGTCAGAAATAGTAAAACGTCAGAATACGAGAATTAAATGTTCTTGCAACCTATTATGTTTTCTATTGTCAAAGAAAAAAAAAAGAAAAATTATTTCTAACAAGCCCAGCTGAGTATTAAAGCCATAAAAATTCATTAACGTAAAACTTACAACTGACACACTAGGGCATAGAATGTAACGTTAAGTCTCGTGGCATAGCTTACTTTGGCAAAGGGGGGCGAAGGGTCACAATAGAACAAAGTAATAAAAACACTATCAAATATCTACACCCCCAAGAAGGTCTTTATGTGTTACAGTCTAGTAGAGTGATCTTGTGTTACCGTAAGCATACAAAGTACAGGAACTCTTTTAGAAGGTTTTGCCGATGTTTGTTGTGAATTTCTGTCAAAGGCACACCTTTTTTTGAAAACAACAACAATAAAAGAGATATATTAAAAACTAGCAAGGACACAATTTTGCAGAATACGCAACATCAACATTGTGACATTATGCAATTTTATACATAGTTAACTATAACTGAAATGTCGGACTACGCCATACAAACATTTGAACACTACTTAGCGTTGTAAAACTACTTCATACCATTTCATTGTGACTTATTCATTTATTTGAAAGCCATACAAGCCACAAGCAAGATATTTTTCTTTGTGAGAATCTCTACCTTATTTGTTTGTCATTAAGAAAGATTTAAAAAAATGCGAGGTTCGTTATATTCTAGGCATTGAATACAACACATTAAGCAAAGACAGGTGTACATTCAATTAATTCACGAACCCTCATTGGCCACATGTTCTTCATTATTACGTGACCCACATCCAATTATCAACAAAATACTTGAAATTCTACAAGTAAATTTAGAACCTGTCATAACAGCAAAACACTCTTGTTTCTTTATTGTTGTAAACAAAAATAATTATGATATGCCATACTGATATTCTATTCGTTTTTTATCCATTTCTTTCAACTGCCCTTTAGATTTGCGTCCCGATCCATGAATGTACGGCCAAGGACAGCAATTCTACCCCGCGTGCCATTTAACAGCGAACATAAAAGAGTTTGTCAGCAACACCATCACAAACAGTCGCCGACAATAAAACCCTGAAACGCAATATCGCCCTGACAATTCTTCTTGCCACGAAGAAATGGCAACAACACAACGTTTTGGGTCCACTTTTTGCTCAAGATTTAGGTAAAGGACGGATTGGTTTTAGACGATGGAACGAAAGCCTTTGAGATTAGAGCCGTTGACGTCATATGGGGATGTACTGGGCGGTTTGTCGGGAGATTCCGAAGCGGGAGGGGTGACCGCAGCCGGCGGGTACACCCTCCCCCCTCTCCGGCCCACCCACCCGAAGCAGGGGCTAACACCCATCGGTACCGAGGGAAGACTTCTACCCACCAGACTCTCTCCCGTAAAAGATACTGGAGGGAAGGGCATCCAACTTGCCGACTATTCTATCCTACCGGTAAGAACAACTTTTTCTTTAAGGTGTGGCTAAATCTGTCGTACGGTTGTCGTACGATCGCATTCGTGCATTTGTCGTGCTAAATTCAGCTGCCTTGTTCCCCCAAATGCTATGTCTTAGATTCCTGTCGGTAGTTGGTTCTGTCACAGCTTGCTTGAAAAGCGCCATCCAGAATGGTAAGAAAAGCTACGACAAATATGATGTGAATGAATTAAGCTAAGGGCACACCCCGCCATATGTGAAAATACGTGCTGTCTACGTGCCAAAACGTGGGCAATCTTTTTGGATCCGTAAGTGGTAAGTACTGCCTCCGTGCGAGCTCGTAGGGAATCCGACGGATTTCGAAGCACGCAGACACGCCGTAGAACTTAACGTGCAGGCAAAACGTTTGTGTGCCATCGGGCTGCGGATTCGCCACAAATCCCCCCACCCCCACCCACCCGTATACTTGCCAGTACGGGGGACGCACCTGCCCTGTACAGCCTGAACGTTTTCAGAAATACGTGGGGGAGGTGCCCCCCCCCCCCCCCCAAAAAAAACACGTACGGACAAATTGCACGTACGGCGTGTTGTGCCCTTAGCTTTAGCAAGGAGTAGATTGGGTAGGGCACAGATGTTCTTTGATTATAAGATGGAGAGCTTGGAGTATCTGACAGTATCTTTTCCTTATGGTGTAAAAAAACGTTCACATTCATTTGCGTTAAACGCTTCTAGTGTCCTGATCCGAAATCTTTTGACAATTGATGTTTCATTTGTGCATTTAGTAAATTTAGTATCCTTTGCCCTGTGAAGAAATTGGTTGTGAAATTGCAGAGTCTGACGTCAATTTTTGTTTCTAGAATATAAAGATATTCATGTATAGTGGTTATATGCCTATATGTAAATAACGTACAATTGGAGTCTATTTGAATAAAAAAAAAACTCTTCCGCGCGCTTTTTCAAGTAAAAGAGCACTGTTACTGTTTTTCAAGTAAAAGAACACTGTTCCGTTTTTTCTCAGGTAAAACATCACTGTTCCTGTCTTTCAAGTAAAACATCACTGTTCCTGTTTTTCAAGTAAAAGATTCCTGTTCCTGTTTTTCAAGTAAAACATCGCTGTTCCTGTTTTTCAAGTAAAATATCACTGTTCCTGTTTTTCAAGTAAAACATCCCTGTTCCTGTTTTTCAAGTAAAGTATCCTTGTTCCTGTTTCTCAAGTACAAGAGCAATGTTCCTGTTTTTCAAGTCTGATTAAAAAAACAGCACCGTCACAAGTTTGGAACGCTGTTCAAATTAATACAAGTTGGAAACGCATATAGATTTCAAAGACTTTCATCGGGTTCCGTATTGAATGACTGTCGATCCAGTTGGTCAAGAACTTGCTGGACTTACACTATTGTCTCTCACTATACGATTGTTTTGTTACTCATTTGTTTTGAAGTAAAATTTTCTTCCGTTTTTTTTTTGTACAGAGAGCGGGTGAAAATCGCCTTGGAACAAATGCAACGTAAGTTTCACTTTTTGTTTTTCTTTTATAGGCCACAGCAAATAGATTGTATGGATGACATCCCATACAGACTCCAAATCTAATGCAAGAGAATAAGATAAAAATTATGCCTAGATGCTAAAAATCAAGACCAGCATAAACGTTGTAACATGAACTGGAATGACGAAAACAATCAGAATTGTATCTCAGCCAGCAAGTAATCATTTCTGTATTCAAAAATATTGTACGTAGGGATTGATTCTAGTGACTATGTGGTAGTCCAGTATCGCTACAACTACATTCTATGCGTCCACACTATCTACACTACTGCCACTTCTACAACTACAATCATAGCTACTACACTAGTATCACTTCTATTATTACACTAATGGATACTACTTATATAGGACTCTTCTCATTTCTTTTTATCGTAGTCGTGCTCGTGTCTTGGTAACTTACTGCCAAGTATGATATGCTATCTAACATTCTTGTCATAGCAGTTGATTCTGTCGCAGTCTGCTTGAAAAAAATCTTTATATATCAAAACCCTGCGACGATCGCACGACAAATATGAGTTCGCCGTACGATAAAACTGTCTTGTCTGTATACAGGCAGGGGAAGAACGTAGAAGTCTCGGGTCTGAGTTCGGGATGGACTGGCAAGAGCAAGATCGGGCCGATCAGAACCGGGACAGGCACTGCAGGGAAAACACCAGTCAAGGTCATAGTGGCAGCTGCGTTAGGAGCGGTTATTCTTGCAGCGGCTCTTTTGGCTGTTTTCATCATTATCTCAAGAGGTTGGTATCTTTTAAATTGTTAACGCTAGTTCACCTTTATCTGCGGGGTAACCTATATCCGTTGTTTTTCAAAACAGTGTATTTAGGCACATCAAGTCGACGGGTTGTAGTTTTAAGCGGCAATGTACTGAAAATATTGAAATTGCAAACCAATATTTGTCAACGTGATATCCCCAAATACCCTGTTTTTTTTAAAGCAACGGATATAGGTTACCCAACGGATAAAGGTGAACTAGCGTTATGTATTATGACTCTTTGCGTCTTGAATATATCAAGAGAAATGATTAAATCAATGAAAAAAATGATGCTGACATGGATCATTTTTTCTGTAGTAGTAAATTGAAGTCTAGCTCTTTGTTGATCAAAAAGAAAGAAGGGAATAAGTGTAACATTAATATAAGTAAACTATGGGTACCAAAGTAGTCAATGGCTTTTTAAAAATTGGTCTAGGATATTGTTACTATACTTGTATCTGCAACTGTTATTGTGGTTTGCTGAAAAGTGTACTTTAGCACACATTGCATTGAAATATGTGTATGGAGATCCAATTTTCCTTCAACATATTTTCAAGTTTCTTTATTACATGGTATACCCTATTGTTTCTAAGCTAACGTTACTTCATTTATGCTGATGTCATCATCAGGGTGATGAACTTAATGGAGACTGTGCAATGGGCTCATTTTTTTTTTAGCAAAATTGAGAAACAAAACAGAATAGATTCAATTTCTTAAAGATATGACGTATTTCACTTATGAATGCTGCTGAGTATCACAGAAAATTGTGCATGTTGAATTTATTTACCAGGCTGATAGAACTACTATTTACGGATCATGTTTTCTGTCTACAGACGAATGCAGGTGGCAACTGTGTCAGAATAACGGCACGTGCACCGATCTTGTCAATCACTTTTCCTGCACATGCGCATCAGGGTTCAACGGAACGTTGTGCGAGACAGGTTTAAAGGCTAACAAAGTTGTTTTTTTCAAATAGGAATATTTTATGTCCACAAAATTCATCATGTTGTCATAACGGCATAATATGTATCTTTGTGAACGTAGCTCTTGTTTTAGTGTATCTGTTTTGTTTGTTTGTTTGTTTGTTTGTTTGTCTGTGTGATTTTCCGTGTTATTTTGCATATGCCAGTCACGTTCACAACATAGTGACAAGAGGAAGTTAAGGTCACAGTTGCCAGAATGACAGAGAGTGAAGTTCAGGGTTGCCAGAATTACTAATCTATCAACAACGAGTGACACATTCCAACTCATGCTGTCAATCGAAGAACCTACTAGTTCATTGTATTGTATTTGGTCTGTTTGTCTGTTTTGATATGGTAGTTTGCAGCAAACTTAGCTTTTCTAAAAAAAAACACTAATACCCTCAGATGTTGACGAGTGCTCCAGTAACCCCTGTCAGAGCGGCGGCACGTGTACTGATGGTGTGAACGGCTACAACTGCACCTGTCAGAGTGGATATGCAGGAAGCAACTGCGAAACAGGTACGGTAATGTGTGTGTGTGTGTGTGTGTGTGTGTGTGTGTGTGTGTGTGTATCCGTGTGTGCGCGTTTGCCTGTGTCTCTCTGCGAGTCTCTCTGTGTGTCTTTGTCCGTGTATGTGCATGAGTCTGCCTGTCTCTGTCTGTCTGTCTCTCTCTCTCTCTCTCTCCCTGTGCTTGTGTGTTTGTGCTTACGTGTGTCAATGCAAATTTCTGTAATTCCAAATATTCACCATACAGTGTTGCCATGCACACTCATGATAAGTGCTGCTAGTTTTGTCTGTGGGTGAAGTCTGCCACCTCTGATTGCCCTGTTAATGTTTCAGATGTAGACGAATGTGCCGGTAGCCCGTGTCAGAATGGTGGGACATGCCAGGAGGGAGTCAACCAGTTCTCCTGCAGTTGTGCTGACGGATTCGACGGAACGTTATGCGACAACGGTAGGTGCTTATTCAAACATGTCCAAATTAAAGTAGAGATGTATGTATAACTTTTTTTAAGTTAACGTCCATCTCATACATTTCGGTGTATAATGTGATACTCATCTTCATTTCTACACAGTCCTTTTGCCACTCACTTGAGCAAGCAATAGATACAGCATAGGGCTAGATATCCTAAATATAACGGTTGCATATCTCTTTTGTACATGACGGCTAGAACGTCTATGGTATAACACACGGCGAACGAAGAAATGGCCCGTTCCTGGGGCGTCGCCAAAAACAGAAACGAAGGAACAGTAAAAAAAGACTATCAGTTACTACAAAATGTAACTAACTGGCAAAAGGGTTAAGACTTAGAAAAGAGCTAGTTTCCAAAATTGCCAATGTGTGAGTGGAAGGGGGATGGGTGTTCAGCACCAAGGACAGGCCCGGTACAAGATATTAAACGTTGAACAAAAAAACAACAACACTACTTCACATTCAAACGATTCCGCGAAGCAACGTTTTTGAAGCTTTATCCTATGGAAATATATTTGAAACGTCGGAACACAAACACAAAGTCATGTTCTTTACGAATGTTGTGCTTTCTTGTCCACAGATATCGACGAGTGCGCCAGTAGTCCCTGTGAAAATGGCGGCACGTGCCAGGATGGTGTCAACGATTTCACCTGTACATGTCTGCCCGGCTATGGCGGAGACGTATGCGGTTCAGGTATGTATGTTTACGGCATTAGTAGTATAATGTGATTTGAACGTATCTTAAATTTCCGGAGGCGCAGAGAAGTACAGCTGTTCCGAAATTGTGCGCAGCTTCCGATGCGCCATATGCCTCTGACTAGATAAAAACAATTCCAAGAAAGGTAAACTTAGGAAGTATGATATTTACCCCCCCCCCCCCCCCCAGGGCCTATCTAACAAACTATTATTAGGGTTATCCATAACATTCATATAAACGGTGACCAACCCCTCCAGCTCTGACCTGTCACATGCTACATTATGTAATTATAAAAACACCACTGGGTGTCTGTTACTTACCAGTAACCATGGTGACAGCTGTAGTTTCTAAAAGAACAAACGGAGGAATAACAATTTTAACAGTTTTAACAGATACAACTATATTCGGAAAAGTTTAAAAGAACAAACGTGACATGAAAAACACAGCAAGATTAATATGCCCGTCTGTCCTTTTGCGCAGACAATGACGAATGCGGAAGTAATCCATGCCAAAACGGAGGCGGTTGTGTGGACGGCGTGAACCTCTTCACATGTAACTGCGCGGATGGATACGAAGGGGACGTCTGTGAAACAAGTATGTCTTCGTATAATTTTCTGCGGATGTCAAATGAGACAGATAACCTAGGTATGATGTTTATCCAATCATAATATACAGTGTCTGATGATCGTATTTTTTCCTTAAATATCATCAGATAGGCGAACCTGAAAATTTATTATATTTCAGCCATACATAGTATGGTGAAATATATTGTATTCGTAATGTTTCTTTCTTTCTTTCTTTCTTTCTTTCTCCTGTCAAATCTTCAAAGTGATTCATCTCCGCCGTTCCTGGACCGAATGACCTGAAATTTGGCACAGGGGTAGAATAGGCCAATACCTTGATGCTTTTTTCTCAGTTTTTTCATATCTGCCTCTAAAATGATTTTATTGAGATTTTTTGGTCAATTTTAGACCAAAACTGTATATTTTGGCCCCTGTACCCTGGTATTACAACCAAATGAGCTGAAATTTGACACAGATGTGCCTTGATAATGCTCCCATATAAATTCGATACCACTTTTGGTGTACAGTACAACAAAATGCTTATTTTTGCGATTTTTTGACCAATTTTTGACCAAAAAAGGACACTTTTGGCCCCTGTACCCTGGTATTACAACCAAATGAGCTGAAATTTGACAGAGACGTGCCTTGATAATGCCCCCATATAAATTCAATAACACTTTTGGTGTACAGTACAACAAAATGCTTATTTTTGCGATTTTTTGACCAATTTTTGACCAAAAAAGGACACTTTTGGCTCCTGTACCTTGGTATTGCAACCGAATGAGCTGAAATTTGACACAGATGTGCCTTGATAATCCCTTCATATAAATTCGATAACACTTTTGGTGTACAGTGCAACAAAATGCTTATTTTTGCGATTTTTGGCCAATTTTTGACCAAAAAAGGACACTTTTGGCTCCTGTACCCTGGTATTACAATTAAATGACCTGAAATTTGGTATAGATAGGCATTAGATACTTGGTAACAAGATTCAAGTAAAATTTTTGACATAAACAACTTTAAAATGATTAATTTTGGCGCTTTTCTGAGGGGAAATTTGTTTTCTTTTGGCATCCTGACGTGACCTTCCGTGACCCCGCACAGAGCCACACCTGTGCGCGTCAGTCGGAGAGTTAATTGAATCAAAGACCTAGCCAATCAGCGAAGGGGAGGCCAAAGGCTAATTAATATTCATAGGCGGGGCCTCATGATCCCGTATATAGCAGTGTTCCCACCAGGGGGAGCGAAGCCCGCCTAAGGCTCTCGCATTTTAGACTATTCAGAAGGCTTTATATTGTACCAGTTCTTAGGGGCATATCTATGATAATCGCAGCAGTCACTTAACTTCTCTTCAGGAGTTTAGCGTAACACTATTTCAGGTCAAACCGTCAAAGGCAACTAACAACAAACTTTAACGTTACTGAGTTCAACAGTACTTATAACTTGTTATCCGAAGTTGAAACGCTAGCGATGGTATTTTCGCTGCGCTGTTAGCTCAGTGCGACTGTTGTTGAC